>NC_061115.1:73164077-73354807 GCF_002878395.1 Capsicum annuum | reverse complement strand
ATATATATATATATATATATATATATATATATATATTGATTATTCAATCAAATTCATTTATTGCTTATACCACACTTGTGGTTGGCAATATACTTACATAATAGATCTGTATACTATTTAAAACTTGACTTTAGATTATTTTATTACTATTTGTAACAATTTGTGTTTTTTTTTAATTATATAGAATTTCTATCATGGACATAAAAGATATAAACCATGCATATGAGATTTTTAAAAATAATACCAAGATGTATTGTTTATACTTGATTTGACTTGTTAATTAATTTTTTATTATGTACAGCTATCATTATATTTATCTTTTTTCATAAATATAACCAAAGAATCTAAAGTTTTCGCTAATCTGATGTATATAAATACCATGAAAATGTGAAATGAATATTTTAAAAATGAACAAATATAATAAAGAATCGAAATATATAAAGGAATCAACCTTTAGCTCCTCCATAAAAAACAAAATCAATGAAGCAGCTTATGTGAAACATTAAAGAAGATGTATCTCCAATTTTACATCAATGAAGATAATGACAAAGTTCCCACCATTAAGAAAGAGTCACCACTGAATTTAGCCACGCAATCTGCTCATCCAATCTACTTTCTGCCTAATGATAAAATTTGAAGGCAGAGAGTGCTTCTGAAGAAGCATTTTGGGTTGCTTCCTATCCAAAATTAGCTCAAAAGTACTAGCCATTTTTGGTGTCTATTATTGCTTTCTATTCATAGTTATTAGGCTTTTTTGCTTTGCGCAGAAAAATATCTATTTGGAGCATTCTATATCACATTTCATATATTTACTATCTTTTAAGAAGATTATAAAATTAATTTGCAAGCATTTATATTTTCAATTGATTTATTCTTTTCTTAACTTGATTATAATTTGTAACAATTTGTATTTTTTGTTATATATAATTTCATCCATGGATAAAAAAATATAGATCGTATACATGAGATCTCTCTAAAAATTGTCAAGGTATATTGTTTATGATTAATTTAACTTTTAATAAATTTGTTATTTTTTACAATTAAAATTTTATCTTTTGTCACATATGTAACTAAAGAATATTAAATTTTGACTGATATGATGAACAGATATTTTAAAAATGTGAAATGAACAAGTAGATTGGAGAATCAAAATATAGAAAGAAGATTTGTTAGTCATTTATACAAAGAATAGATTCAAATCATATTTGTTTATGTACAAATATCATACTATTAAATTTTTTTATTTTAACATATTTCTCTTTAAGTATAAAGACAACTTTCTAGAGTATTACTATGTCATATGTCTACACTTTCTTTTAGAAATATTATAAAATAAATTTACAGACATTTAGATATTTCAATGAATTTATTCTTTCTTGATTTTAGTTGCAAATCTACATTTATATGTAATTTGTTGTAACTGATTTTATATCTTTACTCTTTTATCTTATACAACCAAGTGGTATTTTCTCCTTGAGTAGTTTCTTAGTAGAAAAAAAAAAAAAAAAAAAAGAGAATTTAACTAAGTAAAGTAATTTTTGAAGTCTATGTGAGTAAGCCATAATAATGAATGTAAATCACAGTTTAAAAAAGTAAACTCTAAATTGCAGCTTTAAATATAATTAAACATGGTGCACGTAGAGTACATATTAAAAGAAAATTTCATTAAATAAATTCATAATTTTACTTTTTTTTCTTTAGAATTCATATTCAAGAAATTTACATACATTGTCAAATTCTTTTTAATACTTAGTACAAGTTAACATATTTTTTAAATTCGAGTAAAAAGAATATTTTTGAAATAGAATATGAGATAAAATTATATTTCGATACAGGTAAAAATGTTTAATTTGAATTTTAAACCATAACCACTTCTAAAAAATTAGAATATATTGAAGTTTTCTTCTAATTTATATTTAATTTATTTTGTTATGTGTAACAAAATATATTAAAATTCTTATTTTTATATTTTTGAGATGCAAAAGAAGAAAATTAACTGCTTAATGTGTAACACAAAAAAAAAAAAAAAAAACTCAAAGTCGAATTACATAGTTGCGACAAAAGGGGGAGGGGAGGGGCGAGAAAGGAATTTGAACTAATTTTGAGAATATAATGAAGTAATTAGATTATATGCATATTACTATTTCTAAATCTTAAACAGAAGATGAGGGATAATAGAATAAAAATGTAATTTGATATGACAATCCGAAGTCTTTAAATTGTGAACAATATAATAAAGAAAACATGAAACATAAAAGCTTTTTGCAACTATGCATATTATTTTTACTCATATAAGATTTGGTTAGAGGTGGGGGAAGGAAGGGGGGGAGAGGGAGGTAATTAACAATCTATTCTTTAAATTGTGAACAATATTTTAGGAAAAATATGAAACATAAAAGTTGTTTTTACAATTATATGATTATTTTTCGTATATATTGGATTAGAGGTTGGGGAGGGATGAACGTGTGTGGGGGTTGAGGGTAGAGATAAAGGTGAGGGTAGGGTGATTTTTTTATAATTGAGAAATAATATGATAGTTGATTTGTGGGAATACACTGGGTATGTTGTTGTTGAGTGTTTAAGGTAATATGATACCACTCAAAGGAAGCATTCAATATCAAATAATTAGAAATAATACTTAAATATTATCCGTGCATCACGCGAGTACGTATATGAAACAACCTAGGTTCTGGTCCTTTTAAATTTTCATGAGTTTGAGCCTACTGTTGATCATACGACACACCATACTAGTCGTATGGTGTGAGTACGGGTCTTGGGACCCTATTCGTATGTTGGTCAGTGTGATATTGGCCATGCTCTGTTCTTGGTACGACAAGACTCCATACGAGCCATATATGCATGATACGAGAAGTAGGGTCCTACTGTATGTTGTCCAATGTCTAGCCTAAATATTTCTGCATGGGATACTGTATGATTAGGGTACAAGTTAGGCTAAGGAGTCTTATGTTGGACAGAATCTGATGTCCAACTTTCTGATCAAGGTACGAATAGAAGTTATCACTCGTATGATGTGGGTACGAGTGAGGGGTCCAAATCGTACCCACCTGCGGAAACTTTTACAGATTAAGTTGGGGGTATTCTGGACATTTTTCCTCTTAACTTCTTTTGACCTCACGATTTAAAATACTCTTGGGACTTCATTAACCTACTATTCTCAAATCAAACACTCTAAAATATCTCACAAAACTCTTTTTTCAAGAAAGGCTAGGGTTTTCAAGTCAATCAATTAAGGCTCCTAAGGGTGGTTTCTCTCTGTCTTCCTTGTGGTCTAAGGCATGTTATTCTTCCCTCATTGTCAGTTCAACTAAAGACATGTTTTAATGAATGGTTTTCATGGTATTATTTTAGGTTTTGAAGTATATGTTGGGGGGGTTTTTTATTGTTGGTTGGATAATGTTTCCCATATTTTTCTTATGGTTTTCATGTTATAATGATCATTTGAACATGTGGTTAAATGAGAATGGTCAATTGGTACTTGATTTTGGTTTTGGAAACTATATGCCCTCAACATGTTTGTTAAAATGTCGATGAGAATGCTTTTATCACATGGTTTGACTATTATTGAAATTCTTACATTGCATAAAAAGGTAATGATTTTAAATGGATTGGAAAGGCCTTGGTGGTCATGGTATTGGTTTAAACGGAAACTTTGGAGTCAAATTGGTCTAATGACTTTGGTATGACATAAATGGATAGACTTGCAAGCTCTAGTGTTGGTGTGACGATACCAACGATTAATGACAAAAAATATAAAACTTCTTGGTAAATGGTAGGTTATGTGTGAATGGTTTTAGTATGGGCTTAAAAGGGGATGTTTTAGCAAAGCCGTGGAAGGTGGCGGTCATAGAGGGGGACCAAAACTGAAAACTCATGTTTGCTAATGTGAGGTTGGTCTTCGTGACTGTGTGCATCATGTAACACTTATATTTTTGGAGATGTACTCATCATCTCAGGTTTTTCTCCAGTTCATGCGGCTAACACGCGTCGAGGCTCTTTCAGCAGGGAGAGTTAAACCCATATAGCCCTGGGTGGTTGTAGAATGGCCAAGCTACACAATCCCAGATTAAAGGTTTTAAATACATTTTAAGCCCAATTTTTTTCTGACATGGTATATATATGTGTGTATGTGATTGCATATGTCTATTTACTTTGGTTTTGAATAATGGCATTATTTTATCCTCATTCCTGAGTACATGCTAGCGTTCACTCGCCAACCCGTTTTTTGGGAATTGTATCCCCATGCAATGCAGAAACTGACCATATTACTCCTCCTTCTCAGTAAACTTGGATTTGGGAACAACTTGGTGTTGGACTGGAGTGGTGAGATTCCATACTTCGGAAGAATCTATTTCATGTTATGGATATTTTTTCATACTTTTGGTTATTTCTTGAACTTTGGTTTTGGCTATTGTCGGGGGCATGTCCCGATCGAATGTTTTTTGTTTTTGGTTAGAGGCTTTGTGTGACTACAATGGTCATGGATGGTATCGATATTGGTGTAATCCTTGACATTGGTATTGGTATTGAGCCTAACACCAGTTGGACATTTGATTTGATGTTTGGATGGTTATGATTATGGATTTTATTATTGTCATTGATTATTTATTGTTCTATCTTGTTATATGTTTGGAATTCATCCAACATAGGGTGTTAGGCGGTTATGGCTGGGTACAAGGGGTGGTCTCCAATCCTGATCGTACTTGAGGCACTCAAAGCTACTAGGCACTGGTTTGGGTCATGTCAGATTGGTATCAGAGCCCTAGGTTCATGGTCAATTGGGAGTCCACAAAACCGTGTCGAGCAGAGTCTCTTTTATGGGTGTGTAGCACGCCATACACATAAGGTAGAGGCTACGAGGAATTTAGGAATGTTTTTTTTATCATATTTTATTTTTGAGCTGTAGAGTTAAGGTCCAGAATTCTCCTCTAGTTCCTATTTGTTCGCTTTTCATATCAT
This sequence comes from Capsicum annuum, assembly GCF_002878395.1. Taxonomy (NCBI): domain Eukaryota; kingdom Viridiplantae; phylum Streptophyta; class Magnoliopsida; order Solanales; family Solanaceae; genus Capsicum; species Capsicum annuum. The sequence continues at coordinate 73,349,830 of NC_061115.1, read as the reverse complement.
GCCTCCTCGATGATCTGAAGCTCACGAAAACTCCTTTGTCCTACCCGTGTACAATGCTAATAGGATTCGTTCTACTTATGGGGTCTAGACCCGGTCTATGGGTCTAGTTCCTGATTTCCCTCCTGGATTTCCACTGATTCCCTCCCATCCTCCTCAGGCTGATGTGATAAATGTTCAGTTTCATCGGTCTGTCCATATGTTGGCTCAGTTGGTATCTTCTTAGGATGAGCGAGGTGCATCTGTTACTCCATCTTATAAGGCCACAAGGGTTGGCCAATTCATGAGGTTGAACCCTCCGACCTTTACTAGTATTAATATGGAGGAGGATCCTCAGGGTTTCTGGATAAGATAAAAAAGATCTTTCATGTTATGCATGCCACTAATATGGAAGATATGGAGTTTTCTACCTACCCCCTAAAAGATGTGGCGTACTAGTGGTATTAGGAATGGGATTAGCTAAGGGGTGAGGGTGATGAGTCAACACTATGGGAGGATTTCTATAATGCTTTCCTGGATAGCTTCTTTTCTCAGGAGTTGAGGGAAGCTAAGGGGGAAGAGTTTGTTAATTTGAAGCAAGGCAAGATGCCTGTCAATAAGTATGCCTTGAAGTTTCACCAATTATCTCTGTATGCTCCAGAGCTAGTTAGCATGAGGACTAAAATGAGGAGTTCGCTTTTGGGTTGTCTAGAGACTTGATCTTGGAGAGTAAGGCTGCTTTATAGAACAAAGACATAAACTTCTGCCAGTTGGTTGTGTACATGCAGCAGGTAGAGGAAGAGAAGAAGAAGTAGGATAAGATAGAGAAGAGGGAGTGCAAGAAGTATAGGTTCTTTAAGCAGGGTGGTGGCTAACAACAGAGTGGTAGGGATGGTGAGAAGTGGCCTAAGAATAAGTGGGATAATTCTGGGTCTTACTCAATAGCTAATGTTCCCTACCCAAAGTCATCGGGTGATAAGCGTTTCTAAGGTAGAGACAACTTCAGGGCACAGGGTGCCCAATCTAAGGCTAGTGTGGCCCAGTCAGCTCCATCATATCCTCCTTCAGGTTCTGTGGTAAATTGCATCGGGGTTATTATGAAGAAGGAAGGGATAAGTTCTTCAACTATGGTCAGCTAGGGCACATAATTAAGAACTACTCGATTTGTAAGGTTGCTTCTAGGGAAAATAAAGTTCCTGTTGCCTTTTCTTCAGCTCTGGCACCGAAGGGTGCACCATCTAGTTTTAGCGTTGGTCGGAATCATATTTATGCTGTTATTACTCGCTAGGAGTCCAAGTCATCACCTAATATCCCAACAGGTACGTTGAAACTCTTTTCTCGTGATGTGTATTATTTGCTTGATCTGGGGTCAACTCTCTCTTATGTGACCTTATTTGTGGATTTGTATTTTGATTTGGTCCGGAGTGTGTTTCAAATTATTTTATTATTTTTACCTCGGTAGGTGACCCTGTGATTGCTAGAAGAGTCTATAGGGGGTGTGTGGTATTTGCTGATAGCAAAAAAACTGTGGTGGATCTGTTTGAATCAAGTATGGTGTATTTGATGTCATACTGGGGATGGATTGGTTATACTCGTGTTATGCTTCCCTAGACTGTTGGACTTGTAAGGTTGTCTTTAAATTCCCTAAAGAGCCAGTTATTAGGGGGTTCCCCAGCCCCTAGGAGGAAGTTTATATCATATCTTAGGGCTCAAAGATTAATCTCCAAGGGGTGTCTCTACCAACTAGTCCGAGTTAAAGATTCTAACTCGGAGGGTCTTTCTTTAGATTCTTTGCCGGTGGTGAATGAATTTATCGAGCTCTTCCCTGATGACCTTTTTGGTGTTCCTCCTGATAGAGAGATTCCATTTAGGATTAATCTTGTTCTGGACACTCATCCAATTTCTATTCCTCCATATAGAAAGGCTCCAGTTGAGTTTAAGGAGCAACTCAAGGATCTTTTAGACAAGGGTTTCATCCATCCTAGTGTGTCCCCATAGAGTGCACTTGTGTTATTCGTGCATAAGAAAGATGGTTCCCTTCGTATGTGTATTAATTATCGAAAGTTGAATAAGGTAACAGTAAAGAATAAGTACCCTCTTCTAAGAATAGATGATTTATTTGATCAGTTGTAAGGTGCTAAGTATTTCTCCAAAATTGATCTTCAATTCGGGTATCATCAGTTAAAGATTAGGGAGATGGATATCCCTAAGACTACCTTCCGTACCCGGTATAGGCACTTTGAGTTTCTGGTTATATCTTTCGGGTTGACCAATGCCCCTGCGGCATTTAAGGATTTGATTAATAGGGTCTTTCGTTAGTTTTTGGATTTGTTTGTCATTGTCTTCATAGATGATATTCTGGTGTAATCTAGAAGCGAGATGGATCATGCAAAACACCTCTGTATTGTATTGTAGACCTTGAAGGAGCAACAGTTGTATGCCAAATTCTTAAAATGTGAGTTCTGGTTGAACGTTGTCAGTTTTATGGGTCATGTCATTTCTAGTAAAGGGATCATGGTAGATCCGCAGAAGGTTGAAATGGTGAAGAGGTGACCTAGACCCACAAATCCAACCAATATTCGAATATTCTTAGGTTTAGTTGGTTACTAAAGGAGGTTTGTGGAGAGTTTTTCAACTATAGCTGCCCCATTGACTAAATTGACTCGGAAGAAGGTAAAGTTCTTGTGATCTGATGCTTGTGAGGGTAGTTCTTAAAATCTAAAGGATAAGCTTAATACGGCTCCGATTTTGACTTTGCATGAAGGCACTGATGGGTTTGTGGTCTACTGTGATGCATCCTATGTGGAACTTAGTTGTGTTCTAATGCAGCATAGAAAGGTGATAACTTATGCTTCCATACAATTAAAGGTGTATCAGAGGAATTATCCGACTCATGACTTAGAGTTGTTGGATGTCGTATTCGTATTTAAAATCTGGCGTCACTATTTATATGGTGTGCATGTGGATATCTTGTCTGATCATAAGAGCCTACAATATGTGTTTACTCAGAAAGAGCTTAACCTCAAGCAAAGGAGATGGCTTGAGCTTCTTAAGGATTATGATATGAGTCTTCACTACCATCCAGGCAAAGCTAACGTGGTTGTTGATGCTCTTATCAGGTTATACATGGGGAGTCTAGCTTATGTGGATAAGGAGAAGCAGGAGCTAATGAAGGATATTCACTATTTGGCAAACCTTGGAGTTCGCCTCTTGGACTCTGAAGATGGTGGTGTGTTGGTACAGAAAGTGGTGCGATCGTCTCTTGGTGATAAAATCAAAGAGAAGCAGATATTAAATCGTGTCTTGATGAGGATCAAGGGTGATGCATGTGGGCATAAGGTGTTAAGACTTCGAGATTAGTGGTAATGGTACCTTACAGTACCAAGGGAGATTATATGTTCCTAATGTAGAGGCTTGCGAGAGAGAATTTTGGCTGAGGCTCATGAGTCACCCTATGTTGTTCATCCTGGTTTGATGAAAATGTATCACGAACTCAAGGAGGTGTATTAGTGGAAAAATATGAATAGGGATGTGGCTTATTTTGTGGCCAAGTGCATGGCATGCCAACAAGTGAAAGTTGAGCACATGAGGCTCGACGAATTATAACAAGAGATTGTGTTGCCTGAGTAAAAGTGGGAGGTAATCAACATGGATTTCATTACCGGTCTTCCTCGACATCGGAATCAGTTTTATTCAGTTTAGTTCATTGTGGATAGGATGACAAAATTGGCTCACTTTTTGCCAGTGAGGACTAACTTCTCGACTGAGGATTATATAAGGTTGTACCTCTAAGAAATTGTGAAGTTGCATGAGGTAACCGTTTCTATCATCTCCAATCATGGTATGCAATTTTCCTCTTAGTTTTGGTGGTCATTTCATAAACGGTTGGTGACTAAGGTGAGTCTGAGCACTGTTTTTTACCCGCAGTCGGATGGGAAAGTCAAAAGAACTATTCATATGTTGGAGGATATGTTTCGTTCTGGCGTGATTGACTATGATGGTAGTTGGGTTAAGCACTTACCTCTTATAGAGTTTGCTTACAACAATAGCTACCACTCCAACATTGGGATGGCTCCATTTAAAGCATTGTATGGTAAGAGGTGTAAGTCTCCTATTGGGTAGTTTGACCTTGGTGAGGCGGATTTGTTTGGCCCAAATTTTGTTCACTAAGCTATGGAGAAGATGAAGGTGATTCGGGATAGGCTTAAGGCTACCTAAAGTTGCCAAAAGTCTTATGCAGACGTGAGGTAAAGGGACTTGGAGTTTGATTTATCGATCCGGGTATATTATATTACGCTGACCTAGTGCCGTGTAGCGTATCGGAATCAAAGACTCCAACCCTTGCGGCATACTTGGGTTGGGGGCTTCCCCGCCAAGTCAATGGCAAATTCCATATAGCCCGTGGAATATCAGAGTTGTAGGGGAGTGCCACCTAACTCAGAAGTAATACAAAGAACAGACATTGCATTGACAAGAATAATTTGTGATTTTCAGAAAAATACCCATGTGTTTTGAGAACTGTTTATGCATGATGTTTTAACAACTTGCACAACACTATTTTACTTATATAAAAGTTTTATTTTGGATTACTTTGTGTACCAGTACATTGTATTAACCCCCATACCCCCTACCTCTCAGGTTCTGAGGCTTAGTCTAGGGGTCCAGATAAATATTAGATTTCATCAGACAGAGTTGCAGTGTCCAGTTGGTGAGCCTTCTATATTCCAGAAGGCCTGTTTATTTTCAGACAATTATTAGTGGTTACGGTTTTGGTCTATGGGGGCCTTGTCCCAGCTTTCAGATTGTGTTAGAGAGTATGTAATAGAGATTTCACAAATGGTTTGCAGATGTTGCTAGTTAGTTTTGGATTTCGTTCTTCAATGTTAAATTCATATCAGATTTATGATCATGATTCCGTCTTGCTATAATTTCCGTATTTCCTTATTTACGTATGAATGATGTATATGATTTCAAGATAGAAAGGTGTCCGAGCCTTCATGGTTCGGGATGCTCATCATGGTCAGGGCCTCGGTTTGGGTCGTGAAAAACTTGGTATCAGAGCACGGTTCATGATCCCAGGGTGTCTGCAAAATCGCGTCGGGTAGAGTCTTATTTATGGGTGTGTAGCGCGCCACACTTATAAGATGGGGGCTACTAGGCATTTAGGAATGTTTCCCCTTTTTGTGATCTAGTTCATTCTTTGGAGTCTAATCTGCCTCTAATCAATGCTCTCTTGCTTTTTAGAAAAATCAATCATGCCTCCTCGTCGCACTATCAATCAGAATGCATAGACAGATGAGGTCCGTCCCACTCACGGGAACCGGGCCATAACAGAGCTCTCACCCCAGAACCTGTTCCTACTCCGAGAGTACCTCCAATCCCGACCAGTCCACCTCGGGCTCCACGGACCAATGTTAACCGTCCCCCGACTTCTCAGAGGGATATTTCTAATGCAGAATTCAGACAGTCTATTCATATGCTGACAGAGTTAGTGGCCAATCAGGCTCAACGATCGAAAGATATTGAGTCTGCATCTGTTACATCTGAGGCTACTAGGATGGGTCAGTTCATAAGAATGAACCCGCCCAAGTTTATTGGCACCAAAGTAGAAGAAGATTCACAAGAGTTTGTGGATGAGATGGAGAAGATCTTTAAGGTGGTGCATGTGGAAGAGATAGAAGGGGTGGAGTTGGCAACTTATCAGCTCAAGGATGTTGCAAATCAGTGGTATAACGAGTGGAAGGATGCGAAGGGAGAGAGTGTTGAGCCCACAGTTTTGGGCGAATTTGTGGTCAGCTGGGTCACTTACAGAGGGATTGTCCATCTGCTAGAAGGAGTATTGGTGGTGCAAAATCTCAGGCAAATTCTTCCGCACCACCACTGCCTCAAAAGGGCACCACTTCAGCTGCCGAAAGCGGTTGCAATCGGCTGTCCGCTTAACCGCCAGGAGGCAGAGGCCTCACCAGATGTTGTCACCGGTACGTTACAAATCTTTTCCCGTGATATTTATGTGTTACTTGATCCCGGGTCTACCTTGTCTTATGTGACCCTATATGTGGCTGTTGGTTTTGGGTTTGAGCCCGTAGTCATTACCAACCCTTTCTCTGTTTCCACTCCGGTGGGTGATTCTGCTGTGGCTAGGAGTATATATAAAAATTATGTTGTGTCTATTCTTAGCCGAGATACTGTGGCAGATCTCATAGAGCTTGATATGGTTAATTTTGATGCTATCCTAGGGATGGACTGGCTCCATTCGTGTTATGCCACTCTAGACTGTAGAACCCGAAAGGTTACTTTTTCTTTTCCAAGCTAGCAATAAAATGGGAAGGGCACTTTTTAGCACCTAGAGGGCACTTTATATCTTATCTCAGGGCCCATAAACTCATTTCCAAAGGTTGCTTATATCATCTTATTCGGGTTAAAGATTCTAACACCGAAAGTCTTTCTCTTCAGTCTGTCCCTGTAGTAAATGAATTCCCGAAAGTCTTTCCAGATGATCTCCCAGGAATACCACCTAATAGGGAGATAGATTTTGGCATAGATATGTTGCCAGATACCCGTCCCATCTCTATTCCGCCATATAGAATGGCTCCAGCAGAGTTGAAAGAGTTGAAAGAGCAGCTAGCAGACCTCCTAGATAAAGGTTTCATCCGTCCTAGTTTTCTCCCTAGGGTGCACCTATACTTTTCATGCGGAAGAAAAATGGTTCCCTGCGTATGTGCATAGATTACCGCCAATTAAACAAGGTCACTATCAAAAATAAGTATCCGCTTCCTAGGATTGATGATTTGTTTGACCAACTTCAGGGTGCTAAGTGCTTTTCTAAAATAGACCTTCATTCAGGATATCATCAATTGAAAGTTAGGGAGTCAGACATTCCCAAGACAGCTTTTCAAACCAGATATGGTCATTATGAATTCCTAGTCATGTCCTTCGAGTTGACTAACGCCCCTGCAGCCTTCATGGACCTAACAAATAGGGTCTTCCGATAGTTTCTAGACTTGTTTGTCATAGTTTTCATTGATGATATATTGATTTATTCCAAAAGTGTGGAGGACCATGTCAATCACCTCCGAATTATCCTCCAGACTCTCAAAGATCATAGGTTGTATGCAAAGTTCTCCAAGTGTGAATTCTGGTTAAATGCTATTGCTTTTTTGGGGCATATTGTGTCTAGTGAGGGGTTTAAGGTTGATCCCCAAAAGGTTGAGGCAGTGAGGAAATGGCCCAGACCCACAATTCCAACCGACATTCGGAGCTTCTTGGGTTTGGCGGGTTATTACAGAAGGTTCGTAAAGAGTTTTTCTTCCATAGCTGCACCACTTACTAAGTTGACTCAGAAAAAGGTGAAGTTTTTGTGGTCCGACTCTTGTGAGAATAGTTTTGAGAAGTTGAAAGACAAGTTGACTATTGCTCCTGTTTTGACTCTTTCGAAGGGTACAGAAGGTTTTGTTGTATACTGTGATCCATCCCGAGTGGGACTTGGGTGTGTTCTTATGCAGCACGGTAAGGTAGTGGCTTATGCATCTAGGCAGATGAAGGTGCATGAGCAGAACTACCTTACCCATGACTTGGAGTTAGCGGTTGTGGTTTTTGCACTTAAGATCTGGCGGCACTATTTGTATGGGGAACATGTTGATATATTTACTGACCACAAGAGTTTACAGTATGTTTTCTCGCAGAAAGAATTAAATCTCAGGCAGAGGCGATGGTTGGAACTTTTAAAAGACTATGACATGAGCCTGCACTATCATCCGGGCAAGGTGGATGTGGTAACTGACGCCCTCAACAGGTTATCTATGGGTAGTCTTTCTCATATGGGGAAAGAAAAGAGAGAGATAGTGAAGGATATTCACCGACTTGCAAATCTAGAAGTGCAACTTTTGGATTCCGAGGATGAAGAAATGGTTGTTCATGAGATAGCTAAATCTTTCCTTTGTGCAGAAGTTAAAGAGAAGCAGGTTGAAAATCCCATCTTGATGCAGATCAAGAAAGATATGGGTCAACAAAAGGTAATGCCATTTGAAATTGGTGGTGATAGTATTTTGAGATACCAGGTTAGGTTATGTGTGCCAGATGTAGATGGTCTGAGGAAGAGAATCCTTGATGAAGCTCATCCGTCGAGGTATGTTGTTCACCCTGGCTCTACTAAGATGTATCATGATTTGAAAACCATTTATTGGTAGAATAATATGAAGCGTGATATGGCTAACTATGTTGCCAAGTGTTTGAATTGTCAACAAGTTAAAGTGGAACATATGAGGCCAGGTGGTTCTTCTCAAGAGATAGCTTTGCCTTTGTGGAAGCGGGAGATGATTAATATGGACTTCATTATAGGACTTTCGAGGTCCTGAAACCAGTATGATTCCATTTGGGTGATTGTAGATAGGCTGACCAAGTCAGCTCACTTTCTACCTGTCTGGACTAATTATTCGGGAGAGGATTATGCCAAGCTGTTCATTGCAGAAATAGTTTGTTTGCATGGGACACCTGTGTCCATCATATCTGACCGAGGTACACAATTTTCTTCACAGTTTTGGAGATCGTTTCAAAAGGGTTTAGGTACCCAAATGAATTTGAGCACGACTTTCCACCCTCAGACAGACGGGCAACCTGAGCGCACCATCCAGACCCTTGAGAATATATTGAGTCATGCAATTTGGGAAGAAAGGTAAGCTTAGTCCTCGCTATGTAAGGTCCTACTAGATTGTGAGAAGGATAGGTGAAGTTGCTATGAGTTAGAATTGTCTGCCAGTTTGGGTTCTGTTCATCCGATATTTCATATATCTATGTTGAAGAAGTGTATTGGAGACCATTCTTTAGTGTTGCTTGTCGAAGAAATTAAAGTGACAGACTCCTTATCCTATGAAGAAGAGCCTGTAGAAATTTTGGATCGCCAAGTTAGAAGATTGAGGAGCAAAGAGATAGTCTCAGTTAAAGTGTTGTGGAGAAACTAAAAAATTGAAGAAGCAACTTGGGAATCAGAAGTTGACATGAGAGCTAGATATCCAAACCTTTTTGATCCAGTGGATGACAAAATGGAAGGTACAATCCTTGCCTTATTTTTTCTATGCCTTAGTATGCTTGAAATTATTCTTGTCTGTGTCCCGCATCAACATTCAGGGACAAATGTTCCCAAGGAGGGGATATTGTAACGCCCCAAAAATTTTCCTAGCTAAATTTTTGTCCCTAAAGTATCAAGCATTGGCTTCTAGAATGATTTATACTTATTTACCTATGGAATTCCTTAGATTTCAACTTTTCATTACGTAGATGATCGAATAAGTTTTCCGTAGACATAAGATTCGTCCAAAACGAACACTCGGTGAAGGAGTTATGGTTAATTTAAGTCCTAGTCATAAAACATCGTCATTCTATCCTTGGCGCATCGCGGAGAGGGTGTAAATGACGATGGTCAATTTCCAGTGAGACTCGGCTATGGTGGCGCGTCGCGGAGTAGGCCAAATTCCCATTTGTCACTTTCCAGTGATCCACCACTATAGTGGCGCGTCGCAGTGGCCCATAAGATCGGGTTCCCAGTTTAATTTTTTCCTGTTTCGTTCAGAAGTTAACAAGGGTAGTTTGAACTTTTTCCCAATCTCTTAAAACGTCCAAACAGGAGATTAAGACCTCTACAAGCATAATATACGACATTCTCAAGATTTCCCTAAAAACAAAAACCCTAGTCCATATACTTCTCCTCCAAGAAACTCAAGATTCAACCGTGGGTTTTCAAAATTGATCAGAGATTTGGAATCCTCAAACCGTAGGCTTCAAGGATCAGCCATTATTCTTCATAATCGAGGTACACAGGGTTTTTCCTAAAATCTTATAGGTATAGAAATCATGATTTTAAGAAAGGGGTTTTTGAATTTATGAATACATTTATGTTTTAGAAGCTTCGATAATATTGTTTTGGTCTTTAGGCCTTCCCCCAAATTGATTTGAATTGTATAAATGTACGCATGCATTGAAAATCGTAAATTGTGAATCGAGTGCATGAAATATATAATCTCCCTCTACCATTGCTTTGTTATTTGATTTACAAGTTATGAATCCTTACATTTCATGGTTTACAGAATGATTCAAGATACTATTTGTCTTATGTGAAATTCATGATGATGAAGAATGGGAGAGAAGAATGCTTTAATGATTTTAAATGTTGAGATTGATAAACAAAGAAACTTTAGGAATGTTTTTGAGAAGTTGACTACTACTTATTGAAATTGTTGAATGAATGGAAAGCCTTTGCATGATTTTTGACTTATGATTTGAGATATGACTCTTCTTACACTATATGTATGATCAAGTGGTCTGAACATTGTTTTAGAATGAAATAAGCATATATGGCTCCAAATAACGATTTGCAAGTCTTGGTATGATGATACCAACTCAGACAATGCCATAACAGACACAGAGTAGTACAGAAATCAGACTTTCATGTTTTAGAATTTCAGAATGATGCATGTTCAGAAAAGGCTAAAATAAGGCATAAAGAGATGTTAGGTGATTCCCTGAAGAGGGCACGAGTTCAGATAACTCATTGCCCAAAACCATGATTTGCCGATCTGGGTATATTATATTACGCTGGCCTAGTGTCGTGTGGCATATTAGAATTAGAGACTCTAACCCTAGCGGCATACTTGGATTGGGGGCTTCCCCGCCGAGTCAATGACGGATTCCATATAGCCCGTGGAATATTAGAGTTGTAGGAGAGTGCCACCTAACTCAGAAGTAATACAAAGAACAGACATTGCATTGACAAGAATGATTTATGATTTTCAGAAAAATGCCCATGTGTTTTGAGAACTATTTAAGCATGATATTTTAACTTGCTCTCCACTATTTTACTTATATAAAAGTTTTATTTTGGATTACTTTGCGTACCAATGCATAGCATTGACCCACCTCCCCCCTACCTCTTAGGTTTTGAGGCCCAGTCTAGGGGTCCAGATAAACGTCATCAGACAAAATTGCAATGTCCAATTGGTGAGTCTTCTATATTCCGAAAGGCCTATTTATTTTCAAACAATTATTAGTGGTTACGGATTTGGTCTACTGGGGGTCTTGTCCCAGCTTTCAGATTGTGTTAGAGAGTATGTAATAGAGATTTCGCAAACGGTTTGCAGATGTTGCTAGTTAGTTTTGGATTTCGTTCTTCAATGCTAAATTCATACCAGATTTATGACCATGATTTCGTCTTGCTATAATTTCCGTATTTCCTTATTTATGTATGAATGATATATATGATTTCAAGATAGAAGGGTGTCCGGGCCTTCATGGTTCGGGATGCTCGTCACGACCAGAACCTCTGTTCAGGTCGTGATAATTTTGGATATCTATAAAAAGAAAATAAATAATTAAGCTCAATTAGCACTTAAATGACAACATATTCAAAAAGGAAAAGTTGGGTGATCGTGTATAATTTGAAGCAAAATCTTTCTTCCCCTTAATAGAAAATGTCTTACAAGAAATTAATGATCAACAAATTCTTTCAAGAGAAATTAAAGTTATTAGCCTAGCTTAATACAAAATTTAGTTAGCCTCATTAAACTCCACATCCCATAATTGACAGAAGTAGGACTTCTTTAACAGGATGCATACAACCGATTAACCCAAAATAGTCAAAAACCTACAGAAGATATGATTGTCTACAAATGATAGCCAATCTTCAACATAGCAAGGAACTAAGTAAATCTCATCTCTACTACTTCAAAGCTCTAAAGCTGGGATCACATGGGTGGGAATCCAAGAGGAATGTCTCTGAATGACCAATCAAAATTCACTAGAGATAAAAAGCAATATGAATATAAGATCATACAATGTGCATACCTTAATATCCATCAGAAAACTTTCTTGCACAAACATAGCAAAGCTAAGAAGTAAGAACCATCCGATTTATTGAGAAACACTGTAACACTGTCAACATTCATGTTTAGGAGAAACACTACCCGCTTTTCTCCATGACCAAGTAACCCTTTGACATGTGTATGGCCCAGTTAAATCTGTTTTCTCTTTGATCACTGAAGATTCATTGGGATCTTTCGGTAGTTCTTTACAAGTTACCATGTCATTTACTGAACTCAGATCTCCAAATAGTATTTTGTAGAAGTACCTGAGTTATAAGGGCATAGAGTGAAAGAGTGATATAACAGCATAAGAATAAAACTCCCACCTTGTAATGAGATAGCAAAGCAGATTCAGTATAGCTTAAGCTTCGTCTGAAGTTCTGAAAACATATACAATCCACTGATTATGCTGGCAGATAACAAGCATGTAGCCTCAAATCACACAACTAAAACAACTAACTAGAATGTGGTACACAATAATAGTCCAAATCCTTTATCAGTCTAACAACATACCTAGTAATCCCACTAGTGAGTCTGGGAGGTAATATGTATGGTGACCTCACCCCTTCCTTAAAAAGGAAGAGAAGCTCTTTCCGTTAGACCTCACACCCTTCCTTAAAAAGGTGAAAAGTAAATCACAAAAGTTTTACCACTTTTATTGCATTGAGTAAATCAGCGAAAATCTACCAAACACAATATAAGTTACCAAAACAACACAAGTGGCTTAAAAATGCTTTTAAATGGCTACCACTGTGAATGCATCAAATCACAGTTTCCTGTACATTTCTTTTATTTTATTTTTTCCCTCTTTCTACTTTTTCCTTTGCTTTGCTTTTAGGAGGACGGAGCATAAAGAGTTCTGAGTGACTTACTTAGCAGTTTCTCGCCTAGCTAAGCCCCCAACCAGTGGCCAAACTATGCTTAGAGAAAAGCTTTCTTGAGCATTGCCAGATCCAACTTACAATAAAAGATAGTTGTAGCTTACATCAGCAAATGCAATCACCCAACCAAGATCAAGTAAGCTCAAGTGATCGCTACATTAACTTTTATCTAGAATTTCTCCATATGTTGCATATCCATGTAGAAGCCCAGGAGACTGTCCCTTCTTATGTGCTTTATGAGAGAACAGAATAGTTATAGGAATCCTTTCACCATCATGCGAAATCACTTCTTTTTCTTGACAGGAATAAATTTCAGCAAAGTTGCTCCATCTCTATGCTTCTTTATTCTGAATGTTGTCTTCCTTCTTTAAAGGGGTGCCCAGAAGCTCATTTCTGCTTCTCTCTTCATTGTTTGAGTGGTACTTAGTCATGTGGGAAATGTTAATTACTTCTTCTTGCTGAATGACGGATAACGTTCTTCTTGACATATCATAGTCAACAATATCATCAGGCGTCTTTATTTCAAAAGGGAAACACTGAGAAGCATATTATGGTACTAGGGATTCTAGGAACGCCGTATTTGATTTGAACTCAATCCGTTTATTTCTAATGGAAAAATCAAAAGTTTAGTTTCATGATACTTGCTGACTCTTTAACCCAACTAGTTGGGATTGAGGCGTAATTGTTGGGTTCTTCTTCAAAGGAAAAGGACAATTTAGTAAATGAATGTTTTAGTATGGGGAAACAAGATGAATTTTCATACCATACAGCATGATGTTAGTATTTGATAAATTAAGAATATATAACAGAGATTGAGAGACCGTAAAAAATTTTCCATAGAATTAAGTGAGAATACCTCAAAGTGGAGTAATATATAAACACGATTATCAATCAACAATGTTGTTTAGTAGAGATACAAGAAATGAGAACAACATTGTAAAGCAAAAATATAACAACCAATAGGGTGTAGATCATTTGAAGACAATTAATTATTACCACCGAGGAAGGGGAAAAAATGACAAGCATTACCACTGGGGAAGAAACAGCAGCGCGGTATACAAATCGTGTGAAATCATGATTTGACCCTGGAGCTATTGCACACATATCAGAGGGAAGAGGAAAGAACCATGGGCTAAGTTCATCAATTTTCATTTGTTCCTGCATAACAGGAAGATAGTAAGAAGAATTGGTAAACTTTAGCCTTCCACAGTTAAATGAAAAGGAATTTTCAGGCTCATATTAATTAATCAAAAAAGTAAAACACAAATTTGACTTGGTTATAGATGAACTAGAAATAACAAAAAGGTTATTCGAATGTTAGTTGTCATGGTTCAGAGAATGGACATCGAGGCCCTAAGCTGCTGATTATTCTTGGGATTAAATTAATGTAAAAGATGGAAAGGCTAAGAACTGATATGCTAAAACCTTAATTGATGCGAAAAAATGTTATTCATGTGCTATGAGAGGCTGACATTGCCTCAGAATTTTCATTTCAATAATCAAAGTTAGGGAACTTCTTTCCCTCTCTAGGAAATACTGTGATGTTCATCATTTAAGCGACTAGGCAAGCAATGCAGAGATGATATAAATCAAGACACATTAATCAAGCATCTGATGATTATGAAGATTTAAACAAGGATGCTCGAGTCAACATAGCATACTTTCAAAAGATACATCAGTACACTATATATCTATAGGCCACCTATCTAATCAAACAATTCTTTCTCGGTTACTTTTCTCCTCTATGTTAATCTAAGTTTTCTTGATCAACAAACTTATTTTAAGTTTTAATATCATACCTCACAATTGATGATTGTTCGCATATCAACAGAACATATCGATAAGGAACCCTCTTTGTTGAGAAAAAGCATCAGATGTTCATTAAGCATGTCCATATCTTTGGATGAAAATGTCTCCAATGGGTTCTATAATATTCTACAGTCGAAGCTTGCAGATGATTAAAAACCAAAAACTGAAAAATAAATGTGTTTGAATCAACAAGTTTGTGTTCATGTAACTCAATTTTGCACTTACTCGGTAGACAAGTTGGGCAAACAAGCTGACAATAATATGTGAAATATTTTTTCAGGAGCCAAATAACCAACATATCATAATTATGCTGGCAGATAACGAGCATATAGCCTCAAATCACAAAGCCAAAACAACTAACTAGAATGTGGTACATAGAAATAGTCCAAATCTTTCATCAGTCTAACAACATATCCAGTAATCTCACAAGTGAGGTCTGGAGGGTAGTATGTACGCTGACCTTACCCCTTTCTTAAAAAGGAAGAGAAGCTCTTTCCGGTAGATCCTCAGCTCAAAACAGATGAAAAGACAAATCCTTCATCAGCCTAAAAGGCATATATGAAAGAAATGTCATAATAAAGTATTTAACTAGATAGAATGCTTTTGGAGAACATTTGGAAAGTTATATATTCATGCATGTAAAAATATTTTATCATCAGAGCAGCCCTTCCTCGTATCATTATTTGATGAGAGACCACATACCTACAAACATGTTGACGTCAAGTACCAGCAGGGCATCTAGCCAAATAATACTCTCCACTCGAAGGTGAAGATTCCTCACCACCATTACGAGAATTTGTGAGAACATAGAAAAAGCCATGATGATGTTCAAGAAAGTATTGTACACCAGACACACGCTTACAAAATCATTGAATTCCAGTCTGAAAATTGGTTGCATTGATGACATAAACCTGAAATAAGACAGCGAGCAAAACTTAAAATACATCCTCACCAATACAAAGAAGTATTTATGCTGTGGTAGGGGTAAATTTCTTGCCTCAGATGAAGTTCTTGAATTAGAATTCACAGTAATAAACTTTTCATCTTTTGTACTCGCTATATCCACACACAAACCGGGATCATTTTCAACAAACAATGGGACATTACGAACAAAAATTTGATCCCAGTTTTATGCAATGTACCCTAGCCACATAATGTTGGAAGTAATAACACATCTGAATATCTAATTTAAAATAGTAATAAACTAATCATAGTGTAGGAATTGCCTATAAGGCTGTTGGTTCTGGTTAGATAATGTATAGAAGAAAGTACAAGAATCTTGAGCCCATTCCACACTAACAAACCCTTCAACTCCCAGGGCTGGCAGAACGCAGTCATTTTGGAGGTCCTTAATCTGAAGCACAAACTGCTCACTACCAGTAACATCAATTATGTAAGCAATATAATTGTGGTCTGGAGACACTAGAAAATCGACATGTACCCACATGCACATATCCTACAAAAACAATAACAAATTAAAATATAATGGAAACACTTTCTTTAAAACTAACAACACCTAAACCAATGACCTATGATCTGCATGCATGTCATGAACCTATAAGAATATTCTTCTTCTTTTCTCTTAAATTTTAACACTTCATTATCCTGTATTCCTGTTAAGCTCCATATGCTGACATGGATATTTTTTCAGACCGGATTCCGTCCTTAATTCAACACACACATGCCCCTCAAATAATTTACATTCTCCTTCAAACATGCTCAAGAAATAGGAAAAATCTCAGTGCCTACTGTAATAACATATAAAAATAATAGTAAGTGAAGAATTTGAGCCATCTAAGACTAACTCTTACTCAAAGTGTTTAGTTTAATCAGGACCTTTAATGTCTGGGAATCATAAAACATCTTCCAATTTCACAAAAGAAAAAGAAAAGCAAAACGGCTTGATGAAAAGAAAACGACACGAATGCACAAAAACATACAAGGATGGGAAATTGATTATAAGTGCTTGAAAAAGACATAAGAAGAGCAAAAGGACATTGTTAACGGAATAATATGAAAATGACAAACCATATGTTTCCACAAATCCATTCCAGTCAAGCAGAACTTGTTCCTCCTTAGTAAAGCTAATCACATAACTCGATACAGTCTTCATCCAACCTTTGCTTTTAGCAGCCAATTTCCTACATAATATCGCAAACTCCTCTTCTTCTGGAATGTACTGATAGTATAACCTATTGACAATTGAAAACATACCAATAGTCAACCAACAAAGACATAATTTTATGGCAAGTAGATTCTCAAAACAAAATTTAGAACCAATATACATACCAATGCATAGACTAAACCAAATACAACCTGTAGCATAGAGATGCTATGACAAAATCCCCTTATTAATTCTTCAAAATATACAGTACTTCCAATACAGAAACTCACACTGATAAAACTCCAGCAATTAGAGAAAACCCCTGTAAATATTCCGTCTAAATCGACTACAAATTACTCCAAACACTTCTAATTAAACACTTCTTCCTAACAAACTCTCTTTTGGGTACCGATTAACCATTATCAGATAATAAATGCTTGTACACAACCCAAAACCCCCTTTTCTTTCTCTCGTTTTAAGGGTAATGAGTGGAAGCAACTGGCTGTAATGGCTCAACAATGATGATTTTGTAATGAGCTCCGCTATAATCGGTTTATTCTTTGGTGACCTCCACTTCATCACCGATGTTGAATGGGGGTTTGTAAGTTGGTGAATCTGATGCAAATGCATTCCCTTTTCCTAATTGTACTTTCTCCATTATCATTTTGATAATTCCCCGATGTTGTACTTTTTCTGGTAGATTTAATAGTGTGAGTGATTATAGCTTTGGGGTGAAGGGTGTATGAAGTTATAGGAAATGGGAATAGCAAGGAGAAAGGAAAGACAAAAATAGCTTGGGCGTGTTCTGATTGCAGTTATGTGGTAAAAGGATTGTTATTGTACGTAAAAGGTTTATTTTGGCGGAATAAATAAATAAATAAATAATTGTAATAGCTTTTTTTCCCTAATAAAGTGTTGCCATAGTAACTATATGGAAATGGTTCAGGTCGTTGCGATAAAACACCCTATTGCAACGGTTATCAAACAATAGCAATGGTTATAATATCAAATAGTTCTACTAGAACAATTTTTTTTACAACAGTTGGAACCGTTGCAATAGACCTTCTATAGCAACGCTTTTGGAACCGTTGTCAAAATTTTTGTTGCAATAAGAGTAATTTCTAGTAGTGTCTACTTCAAATCTCGAACATGCATTGATCACGATCAAGTTGAAAAATATCCTAATCATTCATAATCGCTGCAAAAGTGGCCAAAAACACCTTTTTCACCATTTTCATGAACTTATCATTCAAATCATGATTTCGTGCAAAACATACCCAAACTGATCATATCTAACAAAAAGGCCTTAGAAACTTGCATATTTTCTTCATTGCAAGCATCGAAAGTGCTATATTTCTTAAGCACATCAACATCCTCAACTTAGAACATTAGCATGTTTTTAGGCAATAAAAACACAACAAAATAAATATGACGCTTAACAAAGAGAATCTAAGCTATTCAAGGCAGTCAGTCATCCCATTTAGTTCAAATCACAACATCCCCTCCTATATCTCTTTTCGAAACCAACTGTGTATGAATATAAAGCACAACAATGTGACATAAAGAAATCAAGGTACGCCAACTACATTAGCAACAGACAACCACTCATATGTACAAATTACACTACCTAACACAAGAAGATAGCTAGTAATATAACTCAAGTACCCTCATAACAAGAATGTCTCACTCACTCATATGAAATCATGCATGTCAATGAGAGGACGGTCAAGAGACACTCACACTCAACAAAGAAGTTCTAGTCAATGCATGTTAAATACCATAGGCTTGCCCTTATTTTCTTTACATTAGCATTCGAATAGTCAAGTAAGGATAAATATTAGACTTTTATCGGCTTGTAATGTAGGCTTGAGGGCTGGTGTGATAGATATGGACATTTAAAGTGACTAAGTCTTCTTGGCACTACACTAACTTTGGGGTCTTACTTACTAGCCAATTTCCTTGTATTCCACCCTTATTTCTCCTTTTTATTCTTTTATTGCACATTCAGGTTGGGTGTGGTCTTTTATTTTTTTCCTCTTTTTCATAATTTTTTTCTTTTTCTTTTTCTTTTACTTTTTCTACCACACCCTGCCCTACTAATTTTTTTCTCTTATTTTACCCTTCTTCATACCCATTTTACACTATGCACCCATATAATAGCCACCCTCAACTTAAGTTTTTTGCTTGTGTTGAGGTGCACAATGTCCAAGGAGAACTGATACACATAAATTACAACCTTCTTATGAATGTGTAAGTGATCATCATAAAATATAGAACTCAACTAGGTTGGGGTCGAATCTCACAGGGAATACTGTGTTAACCAAGTTGTATGACTATTAATAAACTATTGATCGAAGGTTTCCGGATGTAACGGGGGGTTTTTATAATTCAAACAATTTTTACTAGTTGCTTTGTTTTAGTAACTTACAGCCAAGCTTTCAATGTTTCAAATTAATTACATGGAAAAACCAGAGTTGTGTTCACTATAAGTATTGACACTTGACGTACATTAGTTGTAACCTAAGATTCTTATGGCATGTAGGAATAACAGATTATCATTATCAATGATCTATCTAAATGTCTATGTAAACATAGGCGATAGCCTAGGCGGCGCCTATGCAAACATAGGCGATAGCCTAGGCGGCACCTATATGAACATAGGAAGCGGGATGGGCGGTGCCTATGTAAGGAATTCTAGTGATTTAAACACTCCATGTTGAGGACAGAGTGGTCCTTTTCCACCCTTACTGGGATGCTCATTTAACCTCTGTATTCATCTTGTTCCTTATTTACCTGGGTGCACTGCGTTTTCAAAAGCTTTCTGTCGAACCGGCTCCTATTTCAATCCGTGCTGGACCGATCGATATACCAATAATTAAGTCTTCAGTCAACTGGTGGAATACATTGCATCAACCTGGGAGCATTAGCCGATCTGGTACATCAATACATGTTCCTATGCCCCCTAAAACATGAGATTTAGTTCCAAGGACCCCAAAATACATATTCTTTCATCAAAGTGCTCAATATTCTCCTTAGGGTTTCAAAAATAAAAACCCAAATAGTTCAAGATTTGACCATAGGTTTTCAAAGATAATTACATATTTGGAATCAACAATCCGCAAGCTTCAAGAAACACCTATTATCCTTGGAAATAGAGGTACGTGGGGTTATCCTAAAATCTCATGGGTGTAGTTTTTATGAACATGAATGCTTTTAAATGGGAGTTTTCAATCAAATGCTAATATCTTGCTTTCAATATGATTTCTAAGTCATTTACTTTATGTCATAGGAATTGTTTGCCTATATACTTCAATGGTTGAAACCATGCATATGTGATTGATATTTTCTATGGAAGTTTGATAAATATGAATGATAAATTATTTTCAAATTCCCATGATAATGTTTCGATACTCCTTATTATATTGTGATCAACAAAAGAGAGCATGAATTTGAAATAAATATTGTTCACCACTTGTAAATGTGGATGTGATATTGATGACTTGCAAGTCAGGTATGATAATACCCTACAAAATACGATACATGATTGAATCAAATGAAGTTTGAATGCATTGATTTTACATAAGATAGATGGATGCCCGAAGAAGGCATTTGAGACACAAGGGCTCATCACTGGAAGAAAATGTTTGCCAACACGGAATATTGGTACCAGTCTAAGTGATCTTGTGTACTTGACTTCATGTCATTCCCAAATTGGGACTATAGGTAGGAGCCGGGGCCAAGTGATCTCGGGCACTACCATTGGGTCGAGACACCATGCTGTGTGGTCTTGAGTGTCTCTCCCTTATACTCTAATCTCGGTGGCAACCGAGGTTTGACAGTTGGTGTAAATTATGTAGGGTATTTCATTTAGCTCAGTTGCATTTCATTATTGTTGAGAAAAACTATTGCATTACACCCATGTGCTTTCAAATGATTTGATACGAAATTGCTTTATAATGGCTCACAACTATACTTTGTAAATATATTATGTTTTGTTTTGATATCTCTGTGTGCCAGTACTTTTGTGCTGACCCTCTCCCCTCTCCAATCTCTCAAGTTCAGAGGCCCAGTCTAGGGGTCAAGAGAATCAGTAGAACTTTCAGACAGAGCTGTAGAGACAAGTGGTAAGCCTTTATGTTTTGGAAGGTCTTATGTCCTGCAGTCCTTTTATCTTATATTCAGTTTTAAGGTCTACTAGGGGCCTTGTCCTAGTTTTCAGATAGACATTATTTCATTCATTTGTTAGAGATTTTTGCAGACAGTTGTTCAGAGGATAATTAATATTGAGGGAACCTTATCTCCCCGTTATTGTCTCTTTTCATATTTATGACCATGTTTTTGAATTATTATGTTTTTTTCGCATTTCTTTGATCATATGAATTAGGTGCATGATTACTAGATAGATAGGGGTGTTTCGGGCCTCAATGGTTCAAAATGTTTGTCATGATCAGTCCTTGGTTTGGGTCGTGACAAACTTGATATCAAAACACGGTTTATGGTCCCAGGGTATCTGTAAAATCGCGTCAGGTAGAGTCTTATTTATGGGTGTGTAGCGCGCCACACTTATAGGCAGGAGGCTGCTAGGCATTTAGGAAATATTTTTCTTTTTTGTGATTTAGTTTGTGCTTCAGAGTCTGAACTGTCCCCTAATCAATGATCACTTGTGTTTCAGAAACACAGTTATGCCTTCACGTCATATCGTCGATCAGAATGCTCAGGGAGATGAGGTCCGTCCCACCCATGGGATGCGGACCCATAACAGGGCTCACACTTCAAAATTTGTCCCTACTCTGGAAGTCCCTCCAGTCTCAACCAGTCCACCTCAGGCTCCGCGGACTAATGCCAACCGTCCCCCAACTGCTCAGGGAGATATTTCAAATGCAGAATTCAGATGGTCTATTCATATGCTAACACAGTTGGTAGCTAACTAGGCTTAACGATCGGAAGATGTTGGGTCTGCATCTGTTATATCTGAGGCTACTAGAGTCGGACATTTCATGAAGATGAACCCACCTAAGTTCACTGGCACCAAGGTGGAGGAAGATCCACAGGAGTTCGTGGATGAGATGGAAAAAATCTTTAAGGTGATGCATGTGGATAAGGTTGAAGGGGTAGAGATAGCAACCTATCAGCTCAAGGAGGTTGCGAATCAGTGGTATGCCGACTGGGAAGATGAAAAAGGTGAAAGTGTTGAGCCCACAGTTTGGGGCGAATTTGTGGAAGCTTTCCTTGATCGATTCTTTCCTCTGGAGTTAAGGGAGGCCAAAGCGGAAGAGTTTATGAATCTGAAGCAGGGCAGTATGAGTGTCCAGAAGTACACTTTGAAGTTTAATAAACTAGCTCGCTATGACCAGAGTTGACTAGTAATATGAGGGCCCGGATGAGGAAATTTGCATCTGGCCTTGCTGATGACCTGGTACTTGAGTGCCAGGGGGCTATGTTGAATAAGGAGTTAGACTTTACTTGACTGACCGTTCATATGCATCAAGTGGAAGAAAAAAAAAAGATTGCTGAATCTAGAGAGAAAGACAGATAGGCTAAGAGAGCTAGATCTGCGGACCAGCACTAGAGTTAGCCGTAGAGTGGTAACTGGGTAATAAGTGGTCCAAGAAGAAGAAGTTTAGGAATAATGCACAGTCAGCAGCTAGCGCCCCAGCACCCAAACCGCCGACAGACAGACAAACTCAGAGTTTTCAGACAAACTCAGAGTTTTCAGACTCCTCATGGGTCTAAAGCTCTAGGTACACAGTCTCAGGGCAGTGTGGCCCAGCAGCATCGTACTTGTCCGCAGTGTGAGGTTTGCAGAAGGAATCATCTAGGAAAGTGCTGGTTTGAAGGGAGAAACTGTTATACTTATGGAAAAGTAGGTCACCTTCAAAGAGATTGTCTATCTGCTGGAGTAAATATGGGGAGGGCTAAGTCCTAAGCCGCCTCCACAGCTCTTTTTCCTAAGGGTGCCCCTTCAGCTACCAAAAGCAGTCACAATCGGTTATATTCTTTGAATAATCGCCAAGAGGCAGAGGCTTCACAGATGTTGTCACCGGTATGTTACGAATCTTTTCTCGTGATGTTTATGTATTGCTTGATCCCGGGTCTACTTTATCTTATGTGACCCCTTATGTGGCTGTTGGTTTCGGGTTTGAGCCTGAAGTTATTGTAGAACCCTTCTCTGTTTCTACTCCTGTAGGTGATTCTGTTATTGCTAGAAGGGTATATAGAAATTGTGTCATGTCTATTCATAGTAGGGAAACTGTGGCAGACCTTATAGAACTGGATATGATAGACTTTGATGCCATCCTTGGGATGGACTGGCTCCATTCGTGTTATGCCACCCTTGATTGCAGAACCCGAAAGGTCACTTTTTCTTTCCCGAATGAGACACCAGTTGTATGGGCAGGGAGTTCTGTAGAACCTAAAGGTCACTTTATCTCTTATCTTAGAGCCCGAAAGCTTATCTCCAAAGGTTATATGTATCATCTACTCCGAGTAAAAGATTCCAAAGTTCGAAACCTTCTTCTGCAGTCAGACCATGTAGTGAATGAATTCCTAGAAGTCTTTCCCAAAGATCTCCCAGGGATACCCCCTGATAGAGAGATAGATTTTGGCATTGATGTGTTGCCAGACACTCGTCCTATTTCTATTCCGCCATATAGAATGGCTCCCGCGGAACTAAAGGAGTAAAAGGAACAGCTTGCAGACCTTCTAGACAAAGGTTTTATTCGTCCTAGTGTTTCCCCATAGAGTGCACCCGTGCTCTTCGTACGAAAGAAGAATGTCCCTTCGGATATGCATAGACTACCGTTAGCTGAATAAGGTCACGATTAAAAATAAATATCCTCTTCCTAGGATTGACTACCTTTTTGACCAGCTTCAAGGTGATAAGTGCTTTTCAAAAATAGACCTTCGTTCGGGTTGTCATCAGTTGAAAGTTAGGGAGTCAGACATACCCAAGACAGCCTTTCGAACCCAATATGGTCACTACGAATTTCTAGTCATGTCCTTCGGGTTGACTAACGCCCCTGCAGCCTTCATGGATCTTATGAATAGAGTGTTCCGTCAGTTTCTTGACTTGTTCGTTATTGTATTTATTGATGATATTCTGATCTATTCTAAGAGTAAAGAGGATCACGTCAATCACCTCCAAATTATCCTTCAGACCCTTAAGGATCATCAGCTATAGGCCAAATTTTCTAACTGTGAATTCTGGTTAGACTCTATTGCCTTCCTGGGGTATATTGTGTCCAGTGACGGGAAAAGAGTGGATCCCCAGAAAGTTGAAGCAGTGAGAAAATGGTTCTTGGGTTTAGTGGGGTATTACAGAAGGTTCGTGGAGAGTTTTTCTTCTATAGTTGCTCCTCTTACTAAACTGACTCAGAAAAAGATGAAGTTTGTGTGGTCTGAATTATGTGAAAATAGTTTTGAAAAATTGAAGGACAAGATGACTACTGCTCCTGTTTTGACCCTTCCCGAGGGTGTAGATGATTTTGTGATTTCTTGTGATGCGTCCCGTGTGGGACTTGGTTATGTATTGATGCAGCGTAGTAAGGTGATAGCTTATGCATCTAGGCAGTTAAAGGTGCATGAGCGCAATTACCCCACTCATGACTTGGAGTTAGCAGCCGTGGTGTTTGCACTTAAAATCTGGAGGCATTATCTCTATGGAGTGCATGTTGATATTTATACTGACCATAAGAGTTTACAATATATTTTCTCACAGAAAGAATTGAACCTCAGGCAGAGGCGTTGGATGGAGCTTTTGAAAGACTATGATATGAGTCTACATTACCATCCGGGCAAGGAAAATATTGTAGCTGACGCCCTCAGCAGGTTGTCTATGGGCAGCCTTTCTCATGTAGAAGAAGGAAAGAAAGAGATGGTGAAGGATATTCACCGCCTTGCAAATCTGGGAGTGCGACTCTTAGATTCCAAAGATGAAGGAGTGATTGTTCATAAGTTAGCTAAGTCATCTCTTTGTACTGAAGTTAAGGAGAAGCAGGTTGAAGATCCCATCTGGATGTAAATCAAGAAAGATGTGGGTCAACAAAAGGTTATGTCGTTTGAAATTGGTGGCGATGGTATTCTGAGATTTTAGGGTAGGTTTTGCGTTCCGAATATCGATGGGCTACGGGAAAGAATCCTTAATGAGGCGCACACTTCGAGGTATGTCATTCACCTAGGCTCTACTAAGATGTACCATGATCTGAAAACCTTGTATTGGTGGAATAACATGAAACGTGATGTAGCTGATTTTGTGTCCAAGTGTTTGAACTGTCAGCAAGTGAAAGTGGAACACATGAGGCCGGGTGGTACTTCCCAAGAGATAGCCCTACCTTTATGGAAGTGGGAGATGATAAATATAGACTTCATTACAGGACTTCCGAGATCCCGAAACCAGTATGATTTTACATGGGTGATTGTAGATCGGTTGACCAAGTCAGCCCACATTTTGCCTGTGAGGACTAATTATTCGGGAGAGGTTTATGCTAAGATTTACATTGAGGAGATAGTTCGATTGCATGGGGCACCAGTGTCCATTATATTCAGTAGAGGTACGCAGTTTTCATCTCAGTTTTGGAGATCCTTTCAGAAGGGTTTAGGTACACAAGTAAATTTGAGCACAGCTTTCCACCCTCAGACAGATGGGCAAGCTGAGCGTACCATTCAGACCCTCAAAGATATGTTGAAGACATGCGTCATTGATTTCAAAGGTAGTTGGGTAGATCAACTTCTACTGGTTGAATTCGCTTACAATAATAGCTAACATGCCAGCATCAAGATGGCTCCTTTTGAGGCTTTGTATGAGAGGAGATGTAGGTCTCCGATAGGATGGTATGAAGTGGGTGAGATTCAGTTGTATGGGCCTGATCTTGTTCATCAGGCGATGGAGAAAGTGAAAATCATTAAAGAACGACTCAAGATTGCTCAGAGTCATCAGAAGTCCTATGCCAATGTTCAGAGAAGAGAACTGGAGTTTGAAATTGGTGATTGGGTGTTTCTCAAGGTTTATCCTATGAAAGGAGTTATGCGGTTTGGAAAAAGGGGTAAATTGAGCCCTCATTATGTAGGGCCATATCAGATTTAGAAAAAAATTGTTACAGTTGCATATGAGTTAGAATTGCCTGCAAGTTTGGGTTCCGTTCATCTGGTATTCCATGTATTCATGTTGAAGAAATACATTGGAGATCATTCTATGGTATTTCCAGTAGAGGGTATCAAAGTGACAGACTCCTTGTCTTATGAAGAAGAGCCCGTTGAAATTTTAGATCGCCAAGTTTGAAAGATGAGGAGCAAAGAGATAGCCTCAGTAAAAGTACTGTGAAGGAATCAGAAAGTCTAAGAAGCAACTTGGGAGTCAGAAGATGACATGAGAATTAGATATCCCAATTTGTTTGCTTCGATGGAGGAGGAGACAGAAGGTACTATTCCTATCTTATCTTTCCTCGTCCTTTATTATTCTTGAAATTGTGTCTGTCTGTGTCCCACATCATCATTTAAGGATGAATGATCCCAAGGGGGGATAATGTAACGCCCCACAATTCAGGCTACAATATAGACCATGATTTTGATGAGTTGCTAATCTCGAAGCCATAAAATCCTATGCCAATACGGTATATTAATTATTATGTAGCATATAAATCCGCTCAAGCTTGAATTTAGACCATAAAGGTCCTTCAACTCAAGGACGAGTTGAAACTATTTTGATCGACTAAGTTTAGTGGATGTTGTAAAGTGTGTCAGCTTCCATCAACCATAACTCTCTGTATATGTCAAATTAGGAAGCCTACTATGTGTCAAATGATAGGTATTCGAGTTATCCTTCCAACAATACCAATTTGGCTAAAATTCGACACCCGTGCAAGAAGTTATGGCCCTTCAAAGTGATAAGCGTCGCCTAACCAATCGCCCATGGCCACTGGAAAGCATAGGCAATAGCCTAGGCGGTGCTTATGTAAACATAGGTGATAGCCTAGGCGGCGCCTATGCAAACATAGACGATAGCCTAGGCGGCACCTATGTGAACATAGGCAACGGGATGGGTGGTGCCTATGTAAGAAATTCTAGTGATTTAAACACTCTGTGTTAAGGACAAAGTGGTCCTTTTCCACCCTTACTTAGCCCTAAAATACGAGATTTAGTTCCAAAGACCCCAAAATACATATTCTTTCATCAAAAGTGCTCAATATTCTCCTTAGGGTTTCAAAAATAAAAACCCAAATAGTTCAAGATTTGACCGTAGGTTTTCAAAGATAATTACATATTTAGAATCAACAATCTGCAAGCTACAAGAAACACCTATTATTCTTGGAAATAGAGTTACGTGGGGTTATCCTAAAATCTCATGGGTGTAGTTTCTATGAACATACATGCTTTTAAATGGGGTTTTTCAATCAAATGCTAATATCTTGCTTTCAATATAATTTCTAAGTCATTTACTTATGTCATGGGAATTGTTTGCCTATATACTTCAATGGTTGAAATCATGCATATGTGATTTGATATTTTCCATGAAAGTTTGATAAATATGAATGATAAATTGTTTTCAAATTCCCATGATAATGTTTCGATACTCCTTATTATATTGTGATCAACAAAAGAGAGCATGAATTTGAAATAAATATTGTTCACCACTTGTAAATAATGAAGCACCTTGGTTTTAACATGATTATGCATGTGTGGATGTGATATTGATGACTTGCAAGTCGGGTATGACGATACCCTACAGAATACGATACATGATTGAATCAAATGAAGTTTGAATGCATTTATTTTACATGAGATAGGTGGATGCTCGAAGAAGACGTTTGAGACACAAGGGCTCGTCGCTGGAAGAACGTGTTTGCCAACACGAAATATTGGTACCAGGATAAGTGATCTTGTGTACTTGACTTCATGTCATTCCCAAATTGGGACTATAGGTAGGACCCCGGGCCAAGTGATCTCGGGCACTACCATTGGGTCGAGACACCATGCTGTGTGGTCTTGAGTGTCTCTCCCTTATTTATACTCTAATCTCAGAGGCAACCGAGGTTTGACAGTTGGTGTAAATTATGTAGGGTATTCCACCTAACTCAATTGCATTTCATTATTGTTGAGAAAAACTATTGCATTACACCTATGTGCTTTCAAATGATTTGATACGAAATTGCGTTATAATGGCTCACAACTATACTTTGTAAAAATATTATGTTTTGTTTTGATATCTCTGCGTGCCAGTACTTTTGTGCTGACCCCCTTCCCTCTCCAACCTCTCAAGTTCAGAGGCCCAATCTAGGGGTCAAGAGAATCGGTAGAACTTTCAGACAGAGCTGTAGAGACAAGTAGTGAGTCTTCTATGTTTCGGAAGGTCTTATGTCCTGTAGTACTTTTATCTTATATTCAGTTTTAAGTTTTACTGGGTGCCTTGTCCCAGTTTTTAGATAGACATTATTTCAGTCATTTGTTAGAGATTTTCGCAGACAGTTGTTCAGAAGATAATTGATGTTGAGGGAACCTTATCTCCCCGTTATTGTCTCTTTTCATATTTATGACCATGTTTCAAAATAATTGAGTTTTTTCTGCATTTCTTTGATTATATGAA
This sequence comes from Capsicum annuum, assembly GCF_002878395.1. NCBI lineage: Eukaryota > Viridiplantae > Streptophyta > Magnoliopsida > Solanales > Solanaceae > Capsicum > Capsicum annuum. The sequence continues at coordinate 73,321,633 of NC_061115.1, read as the reverse complement.
TTAGGTGCATGATTACCAGACAGATAGGGGTGTTTCGGTCCTCAATGGTTCAAAATGCTCATCATGGCCAGGCCCTGGTTCGGTTCGTGACAAGGGATTAGTTTCTCATGATATAGAAAGAAACAATATATATTAGATTCATAATTTAGAAATAGTTAACTTACAAATGATGAAGATATAAGATTGTTCTTCTTTCCCAATCACAAGAGAATTCCCAAAACCAAAGTAATAATCCCAAAAACTTATGTCAAAATTCAGAGAAAAAAATATCAAAAACGGATGCTTAGAATAAGTTTAAGATAATAATGAAAACCTAAGAGATTCTACTTATATTCGTAACTTTCAAAATTCAAAATTTGAAAACCCAAAATTTTTGTACAATAGGCGATGACTTAATCTGACGGCTTATCACATAGTTGATAACTTATCAGATCAAGTCGTCAACAATTCCTTCAGATTCTTGTATGCTGCCCATAGGTCATGAACTAGTCTAATAACCTATCACATAGTTGACAACCTCCTATGATAACCTATCAGATAGTTGATGATATCTTGTGATGACCTATCATATAATTGACGACCTCTCAGACCAGGTCGTCAACTATTCTTCCCATTTCTTGCTTTCTTCTTATAGGTGACGGCCAACTATGATAACTTATCAGATGGTTACGACTTATCAGATAAGTCATCAACTAACATCTTTCTATCTGCTTTAATCAAAACTTGTCCTTCTTGACTTAGTTATCATAGGTTTGCATACATTTTGATTTCCCTGCAATATCACATGAAATATAGTAAAAACAACAATAGTTACTCAAGAACTTACAATTATTTTGAGTTAAAAGCCTTAAATGTGCTAACACTAAGCTAACACATCAAAGACCATGGGAAAGATAGGTTCATTGTAATACAAAAGGGAAGGTGAATAGGAGAAATAAGAAAAATAGGCTATAAGGCTCAAAAATAGGGATCAAGGGATATAATTCACACATGAAAGGTCATTTAGCCTAAAAGTGGACTAAAATTAAAAAACGACCTATGATCCTTTCTTTACCAACTATCCTTCAACCTAGACAAAACTAACCAGGCAAGTTCTAAATTTAACATACAAAGGGAACTAGGTAGCATCTCACACTCACATAACACAAAGTCAATATCACCAACTACTACTTATTCAGTTTCATCTAATTATCAGCAAATGGTTATCATGTCCCTAATACTAGTGCCATAACAAGATCCACAAAGTTCACATATATGTACATCAATATATAGTTCTAGGTCACAAAATTTTGGAGGATTATCAAAAATCAGTCAAAATCAAATTACTTCCCTAAATACTCAAAATCTCCTAATTACACACAACATCATGAAACAAAACACAATATGATGCATAATTATCTAAGACATGTCAATTATATAATCAAACCGCGGCCGATAAAAAGAAAAGCACGACAACCAAAACCCACAACGGAATGGCATGCCCACCCCAAACTAAAAGTTACGCACTATCCTCAATGCACTAAAACAAAACAAAACATAGGGAAGTAAGGACATACCTTGGATGCACTAAGGCCCGAGTTAGGAGCCTCCTCAGATGGGGGAATGAAAGCTGGCGGAGGCGACGGTGGTGGTGGTGCTCTACTAGATGATGCACCCATTGCTATATCCTCACGTCTCTGCCTATCTATGAATGTAGTCTCCAACGAATCATATCTAGCCTTTTAAAGGGCCTCCTCTTCAGTTATAATAGGATCCTGAAAATCATACACGTGACCTTTCTTGGCCCTAACTATAGGGACCTCCTCATCATCCTCTTTAAAAATGTCAAAATATCTTAGCGCACACGAAGGTGATATCTAAGCTACAGGGGGTATTTTAGAGGGAGTAGTTTTAACATGACTCTCTGCAAGAAGCGTACCTCTGCACATAGGATAGCAAAATCCTCCCTCATCTGAATCAAATATGGTGCATCTGTCTATGTATATCAGGATGTAGTCCATCTATCTAGCTCATCAATTCAGGTCTAAAAGTCAACATGCAGCTCTAATAGTGCGGCTCTCTAAGCAGCCTCCCATCTAGCCTCGACCTGCTCAAATCTAATCCTAACCCCTAATCTCATCTGCCTAAAGAGTGTAGTTATGTCAGTCTCAACAACCTTTAACCGAGTGGTTGTAGCTCTCTGGCTATCCACTAGGCTCAGCAAAAACTCACTGGATACAAAAATCATACCTTCTACAGGAGTTATAGTGGACGGGCGAACAGGCTCTGTAGATGTACCAATCGTCTCTAAGGTTGAAGGTAGGGCTGAAGAAAAAATGGTTTGTGTCCCCTTACCTTGAGTACTAAAATATGGAGCATCTCTTTTCTCCCCTATCTATATATCTATACCAATACCGGTATCATCTCTATGTGTCTCATTAGGTGTTGCAAAAACTGTTGGGCCCTTTGTCTGGGCTTGTGGTGCTGCTGTCGGCTGTCTAGATCTCCTAAAAGTGCCTGAACCTGTCATACCCTGTAGGTTCGTCATTATACAATAGCAGTAATAGTCACCCTCCTATCAATACCTGGTAACTCAAGTACACTTGCCTCATCATATATCCTCTGGATCATAAAAAGAAATAGGAGGTTAGTCGGCTCTCCAAATGCTCTATCGTGTAGCTCATGCGTGAGGTTGGTAGCAAAATTAATATCATAACTAAACATCAAGAAGGCAGCCAATGCAACTTATTTCTATGTTAATGCATTATCTAAAGCCGTAGGAATCAGGCAATATCAAATCAACAACCACCAAAATCTGGCCTCTAGTGTCAATAGGCCCTTCTTAATCACAATTGGCCCCTCAATCCATAGGGCCTAATCACCCTGTGGTGAAATTTAATCGTCTATACACCTAGCCACCTCGATCCTCTCAGCCCTGTGCTCAGTATCCTACATAATATGACGATCCCATGCAATCCTTAATATGTGGTTGCACTCTACTAGATATGCGAGTGTAGTATAATCTGTGCCAAATATGACTCTATGGATAGTCTCTTCTCTGACATCAACTCTAATTACTCTGACTAGTGTGTGATCAAGCTGCGACTATCATGTAAATCTAATAAATCTTGGATGATGGTGCATAGGAAGGACTACGGTGGCTCTATAAGATGCATAAAACTCGTGCACCATAGTTGGGCTATAAGAACTGAGTGGCCTAGTCATCCACCCGAGTTGATACCTTTCAAATACTCCCCTTAGCTGTGGTAACCTCTGCATCTCCGATAATTCAATCCCGTACTCCTCATAGATATATCTCAAAGGCATACCTATATTACATATGCACTTGTCCTGATGATAAATCATCTGCATCTCAAATATCCCTCCTCGAGAGGTGTATCTAGGATATATGTGGTGATGGGTGATTTTTGTGAAACATGGGATGTCTGTATTATACCCTCCTCAGACTGGAGTACCTCTGTCTGCTGAGTAAGAATATGATACCCTCCTCAGATAGAGGCACCACTGATGACTGCTCCTGCTCACCCTCCTCAGAAGAATCCTAGGACCAAACCTATCATCATCATCATCATCGAGTAGAGGAGTATGTAGTGGTGATATCCTTGCAGACTTCATCCTCAGCCGGGTTACAGCTACCTGAGCAGCCCGATGAGTCTGTCTTCGTATGACTCTGTGTGTCAATGCAACTACAACATCAACATAAAGTTGTCTCGGATACTCCTCCACCTAACTGCTAAGCTTAAGAGACTCTGCCTGTCTCCTCAAAGTACCAGCTGTTTTCTTCTTTGCTTCTTTAGGTGCTATGTATACCTAAAAAACTAGACATTAGTTTTCATTAAAAGTGAATAGTGAAAGTTGAAAAACTCAAAATTTGAAAAATTCAAATTTTTCCTCACTTTTTACACCCCTATAGCCTATTTGAAACCCCAACAAATCCAATGTATACACACTAATCAAAAATCATGACTTTCAAACTAAACAAACTAGTTCAACTCATGGCATTACTTTTGTTCATTCAAGTTTAACTTTTGATTAGGGCCTAAACTTAGAATTTTAACACGAAACAAGGACCTACATTGTGATTTTAGGTTATTTCAAGGCTCCCTCATACAAGTATGATAGTTTCAATCTATGTAGCAATGCATTAAACATATCAACTTATTTCAATAATAGATAAAGCATTATATTACCATTAAGATCCAAGAAATTTACCTCCTATATGAAAATCCGGAAGAGAATAATGAAGAACTCAAGCAAAAACATGGTTGACACTTGTATCTAGCATGTTGGGACAAGTTGGTATCTCAAACAAGTACCAATCTCACTTTTTCTTAAGTGTGGGTTGGCTTATGTTAACGGTGGAAAGTTTGAAATTAAAGAAAAAATTAAAGTTCTAAGGATTAGAATGAGTTAGAATAAAGGTTAGTATGTTTTTATATGAGTGTGGGGGGGGGGGGGGATGTAATAGGTAATATTTAAATGTTGGTGGGCCTAAAATTTTAATGAAAAAGTCATCCCAATTTTTGACCTAGTCGTGGCACCCCCGTGGTCGGGTCCTAGAAGCACCTGCGGCCTGCTGGGCCAAAATTTTTAGCTCGTTTTTCTATAACTCGGACTTGGTATAGCAATATTTTTCCAGCTACTAATGGCCCCACAACTCAAGTTTTAGGCCCCAAAAGTAAAATTAGGTGCCAAATTCCACATCTAACCATTTTTTTATCCTCAAAATTTTAACTTTTCAATTTTCTACTCAACTTATCATGTGGGACTTATGACCATGAAGGGCTGATCACACAGTCCCCTTACCTAGAAATCGATGAATGTATCAATGTTTACAGTATTCCATGTAAGGTCCAAAAGTTAAAAATCTATAAAAACAAAAACAACAAAAATGTAAACACTAAAATATAGTGGGTTGACTCCCACTCAGCACTTGATTTAACGTCGCGGCACGATGTGGCTATCTTAGTTACTCAGACTTCACCAAAAAACTCATGGGTTTCCTCCCATGCAACGCTTGATTTAACATTGCGGCCCGATATAGGTTTCTTGATTACTCAGAATTCAATAAGATACCCATAGAGATATCCTCCAAGTTCATCAATACAATCAATCACTGACACTACCCTTATGTCGGTTGGATTCTTTATATACTTTTAGATGTTGAATATTGTCTCCTTACCGTTGACTCAGAAATTTAGCCCACCCTTTTTCATGTCAACCATAGCTCCGGATGTGGCCATGAATGGTCTTCCCAAAATAATTGGCGTCTCGTTGTCAACCTCACAGACAAGATGACAAAGTCGATCGGAAAATGAATTTGTCCACCATGACGATCACATCATAAGAGATTCCCAAATGATTCTTCACTGTGCGGTCAACTATCAATAGCTGCATCAAAGTTGGTTTTGGAGGGTTCAAGCCTAGATGATTAAAGACGGCCAATGGCATCAAATTAATGTTAGCCTCTAAATCACACAAGGCTCGAGCAAATATGGATAACCCAATAATACATGGTATAGTGAATGCTCTGGGATCACCTTTTTTTACGCCAAGGACCTAGTCGGGACTGCATTGGAGTGGTGCAAACCCTCAATATCCTCAAAAGTTGATCCTTTCTTTCTTGTGACTAATTGTTTCATAAACCTGGCGTATCCAGGCATCTTCTCTAATGCTTCAAGAAGAGGTATGCTCAAACTCAATTCTCTCAGCATCATAATAAACTGTTTAAATGTACCTTCCTCTTTCTTATGCATCTGTCGCTGAGGAAAAGGTGGGGGTAGTTTTGGAATTTATCTTACCTCTAGCTCAACGATTGGACCCTTACCTTTATATTTAGCAACTGTATCTCTATCATCCTCTACCCTCTCTGACTCAGCATCATGTGTCTCAGCATTAACAACTTCTATAGCAGGCATTGGGGGATCCATAGTAGTGATACCACTCCTAGTGGTAACAGCAAGTATGTGACCGTCGTTTTTTAGATTTTGAATAGTGTTGTCCGGAAGGGTACCTAGATGCCTCTGGTTTAGAGTTGCTGACATTTTTCCAAACTCGTGCTCCAACTGCTTGATAGCAGTGGCATGTGACTTAACCTTTTAGGTCAATCCTGAAATATTAGCCTTAATTTCTTTAAGGCTGGTCTCTTAATTTTCCTAACCCTTCACTAATTTAGCAAACATCTCTTCCATTCTAGATTCTGTATTGCATCTATGAGGTTAAATGTATCTATCACCCTTATTTCTATAGTGATTTTTCTTCCTCCAGTCACTATCTCGCTCTCTAGTATGGTCTCTATACCTATCATAATAGTTTTAACCTTGGTTCTCTTGACCTTAGGCTCGGAAACCCGCCATCTGATAACCCAGGTAGTTAGCTTTCTCTTCTAATTCAGACTCATATACTTTATAAGTTGACCTCTGTGCTACTACTGCATTCACTTTCTCAGAACTGGCCACTGTAAACTGCTTCGCTAGCACCCCTAAATCAGTCCTTAGTAATATAATTTCGTGCGCTACTGTATCATCAGCTGCTCTTTGGTCGTAGGAAGAACCAATAGCATAAGTACCAAATCCCATCTCAGCCTCTCGAGTTTGACACCCTCAGTTAGAGAGTGAGATCCAATCTAACATCTCCGAAGTTGTCTCCTAATGTAGTCTCATAAAAGCTCCTCCATAGATGGTGTTTGCCATGGATCTAAAGCTGATGTTCAGGGATCTGTAGAATATCTCTGATAAGCTTTTCCCTGAATACTGATGATTGGGCACCAAGTTCAGCTTCTTTATAAGCCTGAACAAAGCCTCGTACATAAATTCTGACTGCAACAACTTTAAATTATAAATCGCGTCCTTAAGCTGCAACATCCTTGATAGAGAGAAGAACCTATTTAAGAATTTTCTGCACAACTCATTCCAAGTCGTGATAGAGCCTCTTGGAAATTCCCCTAGCCATAAAGATGTTTCTCCTGTAAGTGAGAAGGGGAAATCACTCAGTCTAAGTGATTCCTAATTTACCCCTAGATTGGTATACAAGTTACAGATCCCAAGGAAATTTACAAGGTAAAAATTTTCATCATCGATAGGCAATCCTTCAAACATACCCTTCAAATTTAAAAGTTGGATCATAGCACTCGTGATGTCAAGTTTTATGCCTAGGGGAAAAATAGGAGGTACTATGGCTTAATTCTTTGTTGGCTCAACCTATCCCATATCTTCCTCATCATCTATATATGGGTACACATACTAATATGCTGGGATAACTTGAACACGGACACCTCTAGCTCTATTTTGATTTCCACCGAGTATTGCTCGGGGGTCTGCTGCTTGGCTCTGCTCAGCTAGATCCGCATACCTAGATATCCTCCGAGCTGCTTCCTCTGCTCACATTTTGGATTTCGTTTGAGCTAAAAACTCACCCATATGACAATCAATAATGTCTTGTACCCCGTCAGTAGGAGGCACTATATCACGAACCCCTTTTGGGTTATCACCTCTTTTCGGGTTAAACATCCTACCAAGTATTTATAGGATCCTCTCTGGATTCGAATTCACTGGTAATAAGGGATTGCCTCAACTCCGTGTGTTAAGCATACACCGGCGTGCCCAACTAAGAAAAAACAAAAAAAACTAAAACCCCAAAAATTGCAATAACCTTAATCCACAAATCAACACCGTGGTCCCCGACAATGGCACCATTTCTTTGATAACATCCAAGAAACACCTCCTTTTAGGTGATGATACGGTCGCTGTCAAGATATAGTAACCCAACTAAGGTTGGGGAATCCCAAACGAATACGTGGTTTGGAAAATCTCAGTGGTTACACTCTATGGGCAAAATAGGAAAGTAAAAGGGGGGATTTGTTTATAGTAGTCTCGAACACAGAACGGTATTAACTTGGTTGAAAATCAGTCATAAGTGAACACTAGGATTATGTGTGCACCTTGCATCTCAACTTCGGAGGCTTTTTTCGTCATTTTTTTCATTAGTTAATTTATTTATGAAATAAAAAAGATCAATCATATTTACTATTCTAATTAAATCAAATGAGTTACAAAAAATATCCATCTATTTGTATTCTCTACTTAAATTATATCTCTCCAACTTCCTTCTACCAAATTATATTGAATCATCCAATCTATAAATAACAATTATCTATGGAGTTGTTGAATGTAAATTTTCATATTCTCAATTTTTTAAGTAGTATAGTGATTTAGTTATTTTTTTCCTTTCTCGATTTTCTTCTTCATCATTTTTATCAATCATATGTTTAATAATCAAAAGAGAGGACATAAAAAGGTGGTGTTTTTAATATGACCATCGCTTGGATGAAGTCATAAAATTCATAAACAAATGTTCACATTAGTTTTGTACGAGTTCATCAAGATAAAGAAGGAAGCTCAATTATCTTGAAAGATTCATTAAGAGGGATGGTCATAGTAGTTTGGTGAAATGTAGAAATTTGAATGATTTACAAATATTTTGAAGATTTATTAGTGTATTATTTTGATTTCAATTAATATTATTTTATTTCTTCATTTTGAACAAAGATGTTTTATCACATATATAATTTTCTATTATTTAGCAACAATTAAATTATAAAACTCTACTAACCAACATATTAGAAAGCTCAATTAGCAAATTTTACTCAATTGACTTTGCTCTTCTACTTATTATTAGTGCATATTTTTATTTTTGTGTATTTATTTTTATCAGTTTCAAATTAATTTGACTATGTTAATTAAATATATACTTTTTCAATAATCTTAATGTTATAACACATGATTTCTTGCTAACAGTAATTTTCTTATATTTTGCTACGGTTGAAAGATATATTACCAATGGTATATTTCTCATAGTAATTAGCTATTAATATCCCTAAAAATATATGATATTATTGTATTAGAAATCAGTCACGGAATAAATGAATGAATCATTTTTTTAGTCTTTTAAAATTTTTATGATATATTTTAACTGAGCATACCCCAAACCTCACTTTGTGGTAATACCTAAAGACTCACTTTGTGAAAATACAATATTTATTATTTTAATTAAACACATTGATATTTTTCAATGTGAATGAATAGCATATGAAAATGTGCGTAGTAATGCAACCATACAAGAGTATTTTCATATGACTGATTGTAAAAGTTATCAAGCATATATAATCTATCAGTTATCTTCTTATAAATTAATTTTTACTCACATAATTTATCTCCTTTATTTTTGTAATGGTTATTTAATATTCATAATAAAAAGGTACTATAGACGATATACAACAAATTAAAGAATGAAAATTATTATTATTATTATTATTATTATTATTATAATATATATATATATATATATATGTATGTATGTATGTATGTATCTGAATAATAAAAAAAGATAATGCAGCACCTCTCTTTGTTTAAGAAACACAATTATTTTTATTCTCTTTTTTTTTGAAATATCATTTATGTACCATGTTAGAAAAGTTCAAAAGTCACTCCTTAAATCTGTTAATCACATTAAAAATATTATATTAAAACTTAAAATAAACTATTTTCTTAACTTCTCTTAATTCTTAACAAAAGAATCAAATCCCTTCATTTAATTCTCTTAATAACATATCTACATAGTATGATCAAATAAATAAGCTATTTTTCTTGCTTACGCTGTAAATGAGACGTGAATAAGGATTAGAAAGAATCATGTTATAATTCTACTATAATAAATGTGTATAGGTGATTAATATGTATTTTACTTATGATTATTTAAAGCAAAAAATGTTTACTCTTATATATATATATATATATATATATATATATATATATATATAGATAGATAGATAGATAGATAGATAGATAGATAGAGAGAGAGAGAGAGAGAGAGAGAGAGAGACAGAGATTAGAGATTGCTGATGTGGCATGCCTAAGAATCAAGGAATGCTATTTATCTTTTTTGTGGTTTTTTTGAGCATTTTTTTTAAATTTTCCTCACTTATAAATTTATAAAATACTATCAATCAATGACACTAAATATCTTATAGAATATTAAAGGTAGCCAAATTTAATTCCTTTCATTATCAATGCTATTAATTCTTTTTCTAAAACTTTTTGAATTTGTTGATTTACATTGCATATTTTTCCTTCTCCTAATTTCATGATCAATTTTACAGATGATTTCCTTAAATAACTTTTTTTCCTTTTTAAGAAAACAATTAAATTCATACACACACACACACACACACACACATATATATATATATACATCAATTCTTTTGATTATTTTCCTTGTATAATGTCTACACAAACAATTAAAAATTATATATACACCTTAATTATTTCATTCATTATCATTAAGACTATCTTTATTTTCGCATTCAGAGTGTCATTTATTTCATAACACCGATGTTCATCCTAATGAATATCAATTCACTAGTTCCTTCTAAATACCCATATCTTGAGCAATTACATTTAAAAAAAATACATATATAATGACATTTTTTCTAGTACTTACTAAAAAACCCAACTATTTCCAAAATCTCATAAAATCACAACTTTTGACCTTTGATGATACATGTTAATTAACCTAGATACATACTATGGATACATGTTTTAATTAAACAAACTAACACGTTTTAAGGGAGGTAACGAATAACTTTGTATTAAAAGAACAATTAAGCTAACTAATTAAGGTAAAAACAAAATAAAATCCCACGATTTATGATAATTAGTTTGTTATTCCACCATTCTAAACAAAAACCTTTCCATAATCTGTTTTGAAATTGCAAAATCTTCATATGGCTTGTTCAAAAAATTCATACGACCATTTTTTTGTTTTTGTATTTAAAATAAATATTTCTGTGTTGTTACATCATTCCAGTGTTTGGCCTAATAAATCAACTATCTGGGCTATAAGAGCGATGGAATCGTGATCAGTGAACATGTAACTTACAAAAAACTGATTTCGACAATCATCGAAGAACTGGAAATCGATGAAACCCAAAAAAAATTGAGGCTCGTTACATTGTTGAAGGAAATGTTTGTCCGTTGTTGATTCGTAACGAAATGAGTGTGAAGTTGTATGTCAAAATTAAGAAAACTGAGCTTGATTTTGGGCATATCCACTAATCATCACTACATTCAATTTCTATGCCAAAAGATCGGACAAGAAAAGGTATGTTATGTTTATTATGTATCAGTTGTTAATTATTTGACACTATTTGATTTTGTATCTAAGTTTGGTTGATTATTGTTTTGTAGAAATTTTTTGTTGTTATATTAATAAGGCCAAAATACATTTTTTTATGCTAATGATACATTTTGCTCATCTCGTATCTGAGTTTATAAAGTTTTGCTTAATCATGTATCTCGTTATGTTTTAGTTTTATCTATTGCAACATACGAAACAAACATAATTTTTTTGTTTTAGATACATATTGTACAAGTTTGTGCAGTTCATGTATCTAGTAATTTATTTTTTGCCAGTACGTGAAGAAAAAAAAGTTGTAGTTTCGTTTTCATTGATTCAGCTATGTCCTACGATGTCGTTCAGAGGATTGTATTTGGATCTTTAAAGCATCATGTTGGCGGGGGACTGAGGTCAAAAAGATAAACATCCACATGTTATAAAAAGTCGAAGCATTGAAGAAAACTAAAAAGCTTTTATTCGTAGAGTTCTGCAATTACAATGTCCTGAAAGCAAGTTGAACTGTGGAAAGAAACTCAAAGTTTTTGAAATTTTTCACATTAGGGACATAGTATTTGCTTAATCTGTCTTTATTTCCATTTTGAAGTTGTTTCTTAAATTCAAAAGTAAGAAAACAAGACATTTCTGAAGAAGCACTGTCGATCAGTTCTCCTCGAGATATATATGGTAAAAAATCATTCTTCTTTGTTAACAATCTATATAGACTAATGCTCATTTGTTCAATTGATATTATGCTATCAACTATCATGGATGGATTAAACAAAAAGTTTGATACATTTCCATAATGAAATATTTGGAAATATGTTAATCCTGCTATGAAGTATCCCCTAGTTGATTAGAAATTGCAAATGCTGAAGAAATAAATGCATTGGCGTAGGAAAAGAAACATCCCTTATGACACTAACATTCATAAGTATATTATAAATTTTTCTTCCTAATCCAAGCATTAATATTTGAGATGGCAATCATATGTTTGATTCTTGATCTATATATAAATGTTTTATCGTTTTCTTCAATACAGATCAGATAAATAGTTGAGTGGATGTTCCAAATAATTCACACTAACACTCTCCTCCCTGGTTTTTGTTATTCTTTACATAATCAAAGAAGAAAAAACCTTCTTGTGATTAGGATGAACCTTAAAATAACTCAAAATTGGTTTAGTGAAATGAATTTATATTACTAAAAATATGAAAGAGCTTTTGATCTTCTAATCTGAGATACTTCAGAACTTTCAAAACAATATCAATGCGAAAAAAAAGAGGAAGAGGCTATTAGCTTAACCAATCTTATTCTGGATTTCAATTACAGAATACAAAATATTTGATAGTTAGCAGAATCTACCAAAAAGAAATGAGCAAGGAAAAGGACAGCGGACAACATGAACAAAAATTGAACTAAATATAATGAGAAATTAGGATTTCCATCACATTGTCACACATGAATGATCTATAGTATACAAACAAAAATCTTAAACACATATAAACTGAACGTCTTATACAAGAAAGCGTTAATGAACAAAAATTCCTCAAATCCTAATTTAGAAAAGGTCCTATAACATATACTTTTACTAGTGACTGAATAAAAGGCCCCAACAGTTTAGACACATTTCAGAGAGATCTATGAAGGTATCTAAGTTCATTCCACTCAGATCTGTAGCCTGCAATTCAACCTGTACACCATCGAATTCCCTCCCGAATCTATCTTTGGAGCTTGCATACAACATCTTACTTCTTACCCTTGCTGTTTCTGGTGACCTATATCCTTAATTATTTGTCAAATCACATCAAACATGGTTGAAAATGATATAACTTTCATAATTTGAAAAATAATAGTGATAAAAAGATTCGCAAAATACAGCATTCTTTGTGAAAGTACGCACATATGCAACAAGAATATAAGTTTTTAGAAAGTCATAGATTCACTAAAAAATGATACATAAGTTTTTATTCTTACTAACCTTTTTGCCTAGCATATTTTTGATATATTAAATTATCATACCTAATCTAAGATAGGGTGATGCCACCAACAGAAACTATAAAAAGAAAAGAATAATAATAGGAGGGAGGGAAGAAGGGTACCAAGCAATGAAGAAAATCTTGCTCTTCTGGACATTTTCATTAGTAGTGAAATCACAGTCAGAAATAGCATAGCGGCATTCATTAGGAGGCAAGTTGTTAGCAAGATCTTCATGTGTCTCTTGATCTTCGCCAACTTTCTCAACAACAACTTGCTGACCATCAATCTTGAACACTATATATCTATGGTTAACATATGTATCTATGTGCTTATAAACTTGTATCTTTTTTAATACGGCTTTCAATAAAATCTAAACAACACTAGATACATTTCCAAACACTAACAATAACTCACAGATACAAGTTAACACAACATGTATCTATGTACTTATAAACTTGTATCTATTATAAGACGACTTTTAAAAAAAATTAAAAACCACTAGATACATATCAAAGCATTAACAATAACTCACAGATACAAGTTAACATATCATGTATCTATGTACTTATAAACTTGTATCTTTTGTTATATTAATTTCAATAACACATAAAAAACACAAGATACATATAAAATTGGCAACAAAGAACCAGATAAATAATAAATTTTTAAACGAATCATCCAAGTAAAAATATGTATCTCGGTCTAATATTCAACAGATCTGAACATGCAATTACCTTAGGAAGCTCATCTCTGAAAATTCCTTTGAAAATTTTTCTTCTCTTGGTGGGAGCTTTACTTGTAGAACTATTGGATCCTCTTTTCTTAGAACCACTTTCTTTTTTCTTGTCCTTCTTAGCATACTTTTGCCGCAATTTCTTCATAGTTTGGGGATCGTTTCTATGATTGGATCTATTTTCATCAAAATCAAGAAATTTATAGTCAAAACTTCCAAGAACAAAGTTTACAACTTCTTGATATTCTTTGATACTTTCTAATTGAGAAAACCCTAGACTAAAAGAAGGTCTTGAATCTCTATTCATAATGTTAATTCAAAATAATAAAGCCTAAAAAAGGATAATCGAAGAAATTTCTCAACCAAAACACTGAAATTTTACTTTGTAAACGCAGGTGCAAAATATTTTTTTTGGAAAAAAATTTAAAAAGTATTAGAAGAAATTGAAACTGATTTTAGGGGGAGAAATTACCTTAATTCAGAGTGTTGAATTAGATGGAGAAATTGGATAGAAATCGTAACTGAAATTATGACTTATAGAGAGGAGAAATAGGCTAATTTTTGATAAAGAATAGGCTTCTTAGTAGGAGGTTTTAATTGTATCTCAACTTTACTAAAAAGTAGTAAATATTGAGATTTAAGTAATATTTTAGAAGTGGGGGGATTTTTAGTATTTTAAAAACTTAAGTTGTTTATTTAGGTAATTTTTCCAAAAAACAAAATCGTAAAGCTTCAAGCCTATAAATACAACATCAATAGCATTTTGTATCAAACAAATAGTTCTTTTCAAAAGATTTGCAACAACAACAAAAATTTTAGTGGATTCAAAAAAAATAAAGAGGTTTTTTCTGGAAGATCCTGTTTAATAATGAACACGAGAGCAATCAAAAATTTTAAAGGACTCAAAAGAAGATCGGAAAAGAATATCATATCATGCAAAACATTCACCATTGTTCTACAAAAGTTTGCCTAAAGAGTTTGTTGCATCAAAATATATAGATCAATGAAAGGATAACACAGAGATGTTGATATAAAAGATTTGATGAGGAAGTTAGAGATGAATTTGACGGAATGGTGAAGGAGAGTATATTTAACATTTTCTTACATTTGAAATTGTATATACAATACTCTTGTAGGGGGTGCGGATAACTCGGGTAATTTGCAAGGTTAGTTAATATTAAATTCTTTTCCATGACTATTTCTAATAATTTTATTCCTTCCATAGCTATTCTTCAAGCTCTTAAGTATTCATAGTCTATCATTTTATCCTATAGAAGTTGTAATTTTATAAATTTTGGTGTAATAATTTATTCTAATTGTACGATATTTGATATGTAATCCTATGTTATCTATGTGATCAATTAACATTTGTTGTTCATGTATAGATAATTTTCCATATGGATTATATAAACTATCATTTATACCTCCTTTTTCTAAGGTTAACTTTATTCCAAGTAATCTTACTTCTAATTGTCTTCTTTCTCTTCTAAGCTGATTTCTGTAATTAATTTCTTCATATACCCAACTTTGTCTTTCTCTAATTCTTCTAATATATTCTAACATTTTTTAACCTGTATAATATTAGTCTGAATAGTAATTATCTAAGTATGAATAGTAGCTATCGTCATTTAAGTGTATTTGTTCTAATTCATCTTCTATCCAATTTTCCAATTCTTCCTCTTCAATATCAAATATCTTTTTCCATATAATTTTCTTTATATTTACTATCTTTATATCCTTAAGTACATATAAAACAAGTATCTTAAATTCATCTATCATTTCATCAGGTAAGTAAGTATTCATTTTTCATATGATGCTATTTTTTTAAAATATTCCCTCCAATCATATATATAACAAAATATGATCATTTTAGATCACTATATACTAGATTATTCTTAAATAACAAGTTCTTCGGTCACTATTAGCATGGTAATCTGGATACTTTTCCCCTAAACAGAGCCTTTACTATGGTTACTCCCCTATCATGGCTTCTTTGCCTTACCGGTTTCACCTTTAGGATAGCATAGTTCTAGGATTTTTTCTCCTTTTTCTCTTTGCTAATAAAATTTGAAACATATTATTCCTCGAATAATTCTACTATAAAGTAACTAACATGAGCTTATTTTATTATACTTATGATTGTCAGGGATTTATGAATTTAGCTATTCATAATAGTAAATGAATATACCTGTTCTTATAGCTTTGATAATTCTGTGCTTTGCTCATCCATAGCTTAGTGTCAAACTGAATATCTTTATTATTTATATGAGAGGATTTTATTGTATACAAGAAGGATTGTTTTCCGTGTAGAAAGTCTTGCCTTAACTTAGCAAATACCTTTTCTATTTATAACCTAAAAAAGAGAAAACACGTATACAATTCTAAACTGTTCCTACTTTACATTTGTCATCTTTATAAAAGTAGAAAAGACTAAAGTAACTTTACAAAAAGTCCTAAAGCTATCATACAAAAAAGACAAAATTAATAATGGCACTTTGCCAAAGAAAAGTCAAAAAGCTAATAAATGCTATATAATAATTTACGTATTCAGAGTCAAGAAAAGTTATCTAATAATTCATATGTCTCTTTCATAACTTTAATATCTTGTCTTTTTGTCTACTTCTTTTTCATTGTTTCATTGCTTTCTATCTTTTGTCTATCTTCCAACTGGCGTCTTTATCTTCTTTTATTCTAGTTGAACTTCTGGAATAATGATATCTTCTCCATTACATCTCGAACATAGATGGTCTGAATATTTATGTTCTATTAATTTATAATATCTGGTCAATAATTCATCTGAAATAAATTTTTTCTTAATTGCACTGGTAATTAGTCATTTCTCTGGATTAACTAGTGTCATAATCCATCTCTGAACTTCCTCCATATCTACTTGTCTTAATTCTCTTGAATTCGAATAGATCATTAGCTGGTCTCTTGAATAATAACTCCATATTGGATTTCCGTTTAGGTAGTTATTTGTTAATTCTTGGATAATTGTAGATATTCCAATAATTCTTTTATTCGCATAAAAATCTGGCATATCTATTTTGGGTATTTCAACTTGCTGTTCAATATCTTCGGGTATGATCATATCTCGGGTCATTCCTATCTTCACAACTTGTATAACTGGTTTAATTTTATTATGCAATATCTCTGCTGGTGCCGTATAAAACTTTACAAAAAATAGGTTGCCCTTGGTTATGTTTTTGTAAGTGGTAATTGCTTTATATATTTCTGGTACAGTAGATAATTCACTTCCGTCTTGGGTATATAGATAAAAATAGTATAATAACCCAAAAACCATTAACACATAACTTTGATGATTTAAAAGAATTTAAAATGAATATAGATGAATTATTAGAAAAACAATATATACAAAAAAGTAATAGTAAACACACTGGCCCAACATTCATAGTAAATAAACACAATGAACAAAAAAGAGGAAAAAGTAGAATGATTATTGATTATAGAAACCTAAATGCAAAAACTATGACATATAATTATCCAATACCAAATAAGATATTAAAAATAAGACAAATACAATGATATAATTACCTTAGCAAATTTGACTGTAAATTAGGAGTTTACCACCTAAAGTTAGACGAAGATTCTAAGAAACTAACTGCGTTTACAGTACCACAAGGATTTTATAAATGGAATGTGTTACCATTTGGATATAAAAATGCACCAGGTAGATACCAACACTTTATGGATAGTTATTTCAAACAATTACCTAATTGTATAGTATACATAGATGATATACTACTATATACAAAAACTAAAGAGGAACATTTAAAATTATTAGAACAATTTGCAGGTATAATAGAAAATTTAGGAATAAGTCTAAGTGAAAAGAAAACAGAAATAATAAAAAAATAGGAGAATTTTTAGGAATACAAATAGATAAAAGTGGAGTAAAAATGCAACAACATATAGTACAAAAAATAATAAATTCAAAAGAAGAATTAGATACAAAAAAAAATTACAATCATTTTTAGGATTAGCAAAACCAAGTAAGAGAATATATACCAAAATTAGCAGAAAACCTAAAGCTAATACAGAAAAAATTAAGAAAGGATGTAGAATATAATTACCATGAAGAAGATAAAAAACAAGTACAGAAAATAAAAATACTTTGTAAAGAGTTATCAAAATTACAATTTCCAGACGGAAATAAAAAATTTACAAATATAGTAGAAGCAGATGCAAGTGAATATAGTTATGGAGGAGTACTTAAATATAGATATGAAGAAGAAAAATTAGAACATCATTGTAGATACTATTCAGGAACATTTAATGAAACAGAAATAAAATGGGAAATAAATAGAAAAGAATTATGCTCATTATATAAATGTTTATTAGCATTTGAGCCATATATTGTATATAACAAGTTTATTGTACAAACAGATAATACACAGGTACGATGGTGGTTAACAAGAAAAATACAAAATTCAGTTACAAGGAAGGAAATTTGGAGATCAGTATTGAATATATTAAATTTTACATTTACAATTGAAGTAATTAAGAATAACAAGAATGTTACTGCATATTACATATCAAGAAAAAGCTACCCAAACTGATATTACAAAAGACGATACTCTAGAAGAAATACTCAAAACCCTAACTACGCTTTCAATGAAAGTGGATAGTATGGGAAATGAGATAGAAAAGCTAAAGACTAATGAAGTTAAACTAAAGTCTGAAGCTATGACTCAGATAACTCAGCAATGTGCAGAGAAATATCGATTGGAAGATTATAAGATTCCAGAGATAAAAGGAGACGTTGGGAACTCCAAAAAACCCATAACGTTTATCAATCTACTTCTGCAGGTATAAGCAAATGAGTTAAAGGAACCTAAATATGAACATGAACAAAATATTTGACAAGCCATTTATACCAAAAACACCAAAAGACCTTTTGTTTATACCCCACAAACTATTACATATTTAGATAGCCTAAACCAAGACGAGAAAGCTTATAACCACATAACCAGATCATATATTGAAAACATCCACAAGATACAAACTTACTTAAACCTTAAACCCAGAGCTACAAACATTTAAGAACCAAATTCAGATTATATAACCCAAAAACTACAAGGATACAATAAGTTAATTGCATTACCAAAAACTAACCCAAATCTATTTAAAATTTGTTTCAGTTATGGACTACTCAATATTGTATATACCCAAGACGGAAGTGAATTATCTATTGTACCAGAAATATATAAAGCAATTACCACTTACAAAAAGATAACCAAGGGCAACCTATTTTTTGTAAAGTTTTATACGGCACCAGCAGAGATATTGCATAATAAAATTAAACCAGTTATACAAGTTGTGAAGATAGGAATAACCCGAGATATGATCATACCCGAAGATATTGAACAGCAAGTTGAAATACCCAAAATAGATATACCAGATTTTTATGCGAATAAAAGAATTATTGGAATATCTACAATTATCCAAGAATTAGCAAATAACTACCTAAACGGAAATCCAATATGGAGTTATTATTCAAGAGATCAGCTAATGATCTATTCAAATTCAAGAGAATTAAGACAAGCAGATATGGAGGAAGTTCAAAGATGGATTATGACACTACTTAATCCAGAGAAATGACCAATTACCAGTGCAATTAAGGAAAAATTTATTTCAGATGAATTATTGACCAACTATTGTAAATTAATAGAACATAAATATTCAGACCATCTATGTTCGAGATGTAATGGAGAAGATATCATTATTCCAGAAGTTCAACTAGAATAAAAGAAGATAAGGAAGTCAGTTGAAAGATAGCCAAAAGATAGAAAGTAACGAAACAATGAAGAAGAAGAAGAAGAAGAAGGCAAAAAGACAAGATATTAAAGTTATGAAAATGACATATGAATTATTAGATAACTTTTCTTGACTTTGAATACGTAAATTATTAGGTAGCATTTATTAGCTTTTTGACTTTTCTTTGGCAAAGTGCCATTATTAATTTTGTCTTTTTTGTAGGATAGATTTAGGACTTTTTGTAAAGTTACTTTAGTCTTTACTACTTTTGTAAAGATGACAAATGTAAAGTAGGAACAATTTAGAATAGTATACGTGTTTTCTCTTTTTTAGGTTATAAATAGAAAAAACATTTACTAAGTTAAAGCAAGACTTTCTACACGGAAAACAAGTCTTCTTGTATACAACAAAAATCCTCTCATATAATCGATAAAGATATTCTGTTTTATACTAAGCTGTGGATGAGGAAAGCACAGAATTATCAAGGATACAAGAATAGGTATATTCATTGACTATTATGAATAGCTAAATTCATAAATTCCTAACAATTATAAGTATAGTAAAATAAGCTCATGTTAGTTACTTTATAGTAGAATTATTCGAGGAATAATATATTTCTAAGTTTATTAGCAAATAGGAGAAGGAAAAAAATTTCTAGAACTATGCCATCCTAAAGGTGAAACCGGTAAGGCAAAGAAGCCGTGATAGGGGAGTAACTAGAGTAGAGGCTCTGTATAGGGGAAAAGTATCCAGATTACCATGCTAATAGTGATCGAAGAACATGTTATTTAAGAATAATTTAGTATATAGTGATCTAAAATGATCGTATTTTGTTATATATATGATTGGAGGGAATATTTTAAAAAATAACATCATATGAAAAATGAATACTTACTTACCTGATGAAATGATAGATGAATTTAAGATACTTGTTTTATATGTACTTAGGGATATAGAGATAGTAGATATAAAGAAAATTATATGGGAAACGATATTTGATATTGAAGATGAAGAATTAAAAAATTGGATAGAAGATGAATTAGAACAAATACACTTAAATGATGATAGCTACTATTCATACCTAGATAATTACTATTCAGACGGATATTATACAGATTAAAAAATGTTAGAATATATTAAAAGAATTAGAGAAAGACAAAGTTGGGTATATGAAGAAATTAATTACAGAAATCAGTTTAGAAGAGAAAGAAGACAATTAGAAGAAAGATTACTTGGAATAAAACTAACCTTAGAAAAAGGAGGTACAAATGATAGTTTATATAATCCATATGAAAAATTATCTATACATGAATAACAAATGTTAATTGATCCTATAGATAATATAGGATTACATATCAAATATAGCACAATTAGAATAAATTATTACAAATAAATTTATAAAATTACAACTATTATAGGATAAAATGATAGACTATGAATACTTAAGAGCTTGGAGAATAGATATGGAAGGAATAAAATTATTAGAAATAGTCATGAAAAAGAATTTAATATTAACTAACCATGCAAATTACCTGAGTAATCCACACACCTCTACAATTATGAGATTATATTTTCCTTTTTTCTTCTTCTCTTTTTAAGGACTCCTTTATATAATATTATCTATAATAAATTTATAATATATATATATATATATATATATATATATATATATATATATGGAAGTGTTGGAATGGTAAAGGAAAATATAAAAGTTGGAGGAGGAAGATTTTGTGGAGTAAATGGGAATGTTACTGATTTTAGGCATAAATCAAGATGAAATAAAAATGGTAAGTAGAATTCTGCAAAGGAAAGAGATCATTTGATCAATAAGGGAGGAAATGTAAATGGGTAAAAACGAAAAAAGGGAATGACGAAAGAGAAAAAAAAAAGGAGAGGGTACGTTATTGTTTCAACTTTCCTTATTTTGTAGCTTAACAAATTGCCTTTTTATTCATTTTTCTTAAATTAATTAAGGAGATTGGTTAGGAGAATTATATTCTGACTTAGGTGCATATATATATATATATGTAGCTCACTTAAATATTTAGTAGAGTTCAATATAATGATAAAAATCAGAGAAGAACTATTTTTTATTTTTCTTTATGAAAAAAATATTTTGATGTGAAAAAAATAATTAATATTAAGGGGATGTAGCCTTTTGGCTACGTGTTCATCTGGAATTATCGTGGAACTTCTCATAGCTCAAGCATTGTAACTTTTTTGGTCTGATTTCATGTTTAACATATTCTTAAAAACTTATAATTACATTATTAAATGAGAAAAATTCATCTACTTTTCACCTCCTATTTTAATTATTTTTTTATCGGATATCTTAGTATGCATACATGTACTCTTTCACTTCCAACCTTCATAACTCCTAATTAATTATATTAATGTGTATTAATAACGTGCTTACCATGAGTAGATTTTTAAAATTTCTATAATTATATATAGCAGAGAGGAAAAGGAAAAACTTGAAAGAAAATTATAGAAGAATCGAATCCCCACTAACAAAATCTATTAAGATATCAAGCAATGTTATATTTAAATATATAATCCAACATTATAATAAATTCCATCTTATATTAATAAATGTTGAACCCGGCCCGTTAAATATAAATCATGAATATAATAATTAATTTATTTTTAGTAAAATCAAGAAAATTTGAGTTTTTGCAAATATTTATTATTATATTTGAATGTTAAAAATGAGAGGGAAAAAGTATTTGATAACTTATGTACCAGAATCACTGTGCAGGAAAAGAAGAAGATGCTCCAGTCCCTGTGTCGCGTAGGGACACAATATTTGAAGACGGTTAGCGGTTGAAGCGCTAGCATATAACTCAAGGGCAAGGATAAAATAGTGTTATTATTCAATACCAAGTCAAATCATCATAAGCCACCACATTTATACACATAAAAATGTAAATACATTTGGATACATCAAGTGTCAAAAGATGACAAGTTCTTAGATTGCTTTTCAAAGCACTCAACATAAACCATGAAGTGGAGGACTCTAACCTCCCATCGCTTAGTTTATATCGAGCAAGAAGACTCTAAACTTAAGTCATCTTATCAAGTAAGTGGACTCCAACCACAAGCCATTTCATTACGCATGTGAACTCTAACCACAAATATTTCATCAAGAAAGTGGATTCTAACTACAAGTTATTTCATTACGCATGTGAACTCCAACCACAAGTCATCACACCCATTACTAGTCGACATTGGGACTCTAACCCTTTGTCCATGCATTCACATCACACCATTCACATTTGGGGACTTTAACTCATTTAACCATTCTAAGCCATCAAGGCCACAATTCAACATTATACATGACCAAAGCCTTCATGAATCACATATCAAACAACCACTTTAATAAAACAATACATTATTTTCAAATATCATTCAACTCAAATTGTGGTCATTAAGATCCTTACAAAACCATTCATTCTTCTTTATCATTCTTATGCCACTCTTTGGTTCAAATACAATTCAAGTTCAAGTTTAGAGAGTTTAACCTTTTTGTCCATAAAACCATTAAGGTCATAAATTAACTAATTACATGTATAACAAGGTATTTACAATACCATTTACCAACTACTCATACTTATTGGACCAATGCCCTGGTTTAAAACATCATCACTATGTGACTGGATATTTCTCTTAGACATTTTCACAAACACCTTGTAGGCATTCCTTCACCAAGGCCAAAATCAAATTAGGAATCATAAATCTTAGGGTTACTCATGAACCATTTGTTAGACCACAAAAGCAAGTACCCACTCAAAAATAGGCATCAAAACTCTTAACATTTGATTTCAAACTCAGCATTTAAAAGTCATAATCCATGTTTAAAACACATGATATTTGAGTTTACAATAAGAAAAACAGTAATATGCCTTATATAAGATGATCCACGGAAATACTTGACCCCTTCTTGACTCTAGAAGAACACTTGTGGAACCCTAGCTTCCAATTCTTCAATAGTATGTTTAAGAGAGTATTTTAAATTTTTGATCCACAAAAGATATGTTTTAGGAGGCTATAATACATTATATAGTGAAGGGACTTAAGGATTTTGGGGTGAGAAATGTCCATAAAGCCTTGACTTAAAAGCAGAAAAGTGACTTCCTAGGAGCGTACGACTCACTTGACTAAACCGTATCCTAGGGTATGAGTGGTACCCTAGGCCTCACGAAGGACCCCTACACTACCCAAGGTACGACTACACACATATGACTCATATCTTAGGGTACGAATGGTACCATAAATCATATCTCAAATTGTACCCAAGATAGTGTCCACTAGATCAAGACCAACACTCCATACGACTAGGTAGTATATGACCCGTACCCTAACATAAGACCATAGGGAGGCTAAACCATATCTTGGACAGTGTGTAACCCCCACCAACACTGCCTAGTATATGAGTGACGGTCGCTAAGTCGTATCTAAGGGTACGACTAGTACCCTGGAGTCGTACTTAGTCCAGAAGCTTCAACTAAGAGAATTTTCTAAGGGTCCAAAGCCTAGGTATTTCACTCTATTAGGAAAAAATATTGATCCAACTTTTCGTACCTTTTCTACAACTTGACCCTATATGTACTCTTACAAAATTAATATTTTGTCTTTCTATAATAATCTCTATAGAATGGAGTAGATAAGTACCATATAAAGTCAGTAAATAACATCATGGCTTATTTTTAAGAGAAAAGACATGTTTTCCTCCTGAACTTGTCCTCCAAACTCACTTTAGCACTTAAACTGAACTTTCGTTTATTTACCCTCTTAACATCTTTAAAGTGTATTAATTTCGAAACTGAATATCACTCTCACAACGGAGAGTGTGCACACACGCCGGCAAATCAGTGCCACACTGCCACGTCGGAGCCACGCAAGAAAAGTATTTTTTAAAAATAATTTCATATATATATATTAAAAAATATTTTTTCACATACATTCCCACCCCCACCCCCACCCCTACCCTCACCCACCCCACCGTCATCTGTCATCTTCAGCATTGCCCATGTATGGGTTCTTCACTTTTGGATTTCAAATTTCAATATAAACTAGCTAAATTCATGCCAATCAAACTCAAATTTCAACTACAACTCCACAACATCATTAGAACATCTCAATAATCAATTTAGAATCAACAATGAATTCAACAAACTCATTTTTTTTTGTCTTCAAGCTTTTTAAAGGTTCAATAATGGTGGATACAAAATTAAATTAGTAAAATTCAAACCAATCAAACTCAAATTTCAGGTACAACTTTACGACATCATCAGAAAACTTTAATAATCAATTTCGACATCAATCTCATCTTGAATTTGACGAACTCATTTTTTTTGGTCTTCAAGCTTCAACAATGGCGGATACAACATTAAACTGACAAAATTCATACCAATCAAACTCAAAATTCAAGTACAACTTCACATCATCATCAGAAAACCCGAATAATCAATTTGAACATCAACCATGAATTCGACACTCTTTTTTTTTTCTTCAAGCTTTTTCAAGGTTCAATAATAGGGGATAAAAAAGGCAATCTCATAAATCCAACAACAAATTTCTTGAAAATTCACATAAGTAATTTAGTTCAACAATCATGTATTAAAAGAATTTCTTTTTCAAAATTATTTTATAACCCATTAAAATTCATAACTTTTCACACACATTTTTTTCTTTCTTGAAGAAATTAATGAAGATAATAGAAGTGGAGATTGAGAGTTAGAAGAAGGTGAAAGGGAATTGGGGTGGGGTGAAAGAAGAAATACAAGAAGAAGGGATGGGGTAAGGGGGTGGGGCTTATGAAGAAGATGAAGATTGGGCGGAGTGAGAGGTAAGGGGTGGGTTTCTCTTTATGTATATATATGGGACCATATCAGTTTTTTAATAGAAAAACGCACTTTTTTAAAAAAAAAAATTCCACGTCAGCTTAAGGGGTGTAATTAATACACTTTAAAGATGCTAATGGGGTAAATAAATGAAAGTTAAGTTTAAGTGTTAAAGTGAGTTTAGCTGAAAAGTTTATGGGGGAAAACATGTCTTTTCTCTATTTTTAAATATACATTACATTTTACATTATGTGTTTCAATTCTTTTGCGAAGTAGAACCTCAAATGTAATTTTTACTATCACAACTTTTTTTTTTCTTTTTGAGATGTTTTTCTAATACTGTATAAAAATAAAGTTGATCGACATATGATATCTCTAATATTAATTAATCGTACGCAATGCATACACATTACATAAACTTAAATATGGAAAATCATTACCAAAGAAAACCAAATAAAAAGAAGAAGATTTCACTAACTTCTGCATTGCAAGCATAATTATGTTAGAAGCATAATTCAAGTATTTTTCTTACTTTAATGCATCCAAATAAATTTTTATTTATTTATATATACAGATCAAGTCGTTTATACATTAAAAAAATCAGGTAATTTATAATTAATTAAAGGCTTAAGTCATCGATAGCCCTTTAAACTTGTTTCAAAATTTCACTTCAACTCCGCAACTAAGATTGGTACCTATTAAACCCTTATATTGTATAGAAAATTATTCCTATTAGGTATTTCAACTATTTATCAAAAATTGTGAAGTATGTGTAGCACACTTGCGGTGACATGGCAAAAACGACCAATTAAAAAATATCATGCGGTATTGAGGGCCCAATCTATTATTAAAAAATAATTATAAATTTTTAAAAATAAAATATCTTTTAAATATATTTACTTAATTTTAATTAAAAAAATCTTTTTATACCCATCCCACATGCAGCTGCTCACCCTCCCTCCTCTCCAACCCACCCACCCCCAATCTGGAGAGTCTCGCCGGAAAATTCTTAAAGTTACAAAACTAAAAATCAACAAAAGTCAAATTAACCACTCCACAAGTTTTTTGGCTGTGTTTTATGATTTAAAGCGTAGTTATTTAGCCTTGTTGTTGTTTGTTACTTGAATGTATTTTTTTTAATTATTTTTTTGTTGGTCCAAATTGACTGAAAAAGATAGATGGAGTAAGAGTTTGATTTACCAGGGAGTCTTGCCGGAAAACGCACCCCTCACTTTTCTGATGAAGAAGAGGACAACTATGGGGTAGATGGGTGGAGGGATCCATGACAGCGTTTGGTGCAAATTCAAAAATTTTCTATGTTAAAGTTCCCCCAAACGATTGAATTTGTTTTGCTTTTAAAGTTCTCTCTCTTTATATGTATATACGTATATGTGTGTGTATATATATATATATATATATATATATATATATATATATATTGAATTTATTTTGCTTTTAAAGTTCTCTCTCTTTGTGTATAATATATATAGAGAGAGAGAGATGGGGGGAGGTTGAAAACTAAACACAGTTTTGAAAAGAAGAAATTAAAAAGACAAAAAAAAAAAATGAACAAAAAAGGAATAAAAACAAACTTAAGTAAAATTAACCTAGCACATCACTTACCTGTTACCCCAACTTTTCAACCATACGAATGGTTTAAGAAAATTAAATATAATAAAATACATTTTTCGGCTTTATCTTTATATGCATGTAACATAAAAAATAATTTTCATTCAAAGTCAAATTACAGAGAAATAAAGTAACTAAAATACAATAGAAAAAAATATTTACTTAGGGTTTGGGGGGGAGGGGGTGAATTAATTTTATTAATATAATGAAGTTATTAGATAGCACACATATTACCGTTATAAATCTTAAACGGAAGAGATGAGTGGACGGTAAATAAAAAATTAAATTATTTTGCTAATATGAAATCTTTAAATTGTAAATAATATAATAAAGAAAAATATGAAACATCATTTTGTAATTAGATGATTATTTTTACTCATATAAATTTGATTAGAAGTGGGAGACCGCGTTGGGGAGGAGGTAGGAGGAGGGGTGTGTGGAAATGTCAACATAATATCTTTAAATTGTTAATAATGTAATAAAGAAAAATCTTTAGCATAAATTTCTTTTTAGCATAAATTTCTTTTTACAGTTACATGACTGTTCCTTCCTATGAATTTGGTTAGAGATTGAGTGATTGGTGTAGGGGAGGGAGGGGTGGGGGTGGAGGCTTGTTGTGGTGGTGGTGGTGGTGGGGGGGAATAGATATCTTTTTGTAGGAGTGGAGGTAGGAGATAGGTGGGTGTGAGGATAGAACTATTTTTTATTTTTTTTGCATTTCATTGAGAAATAATATGATAGTTGAACATGATGCACATAAATAAAATAGTATTATGCAAATAACATCTTTTTAACCTTTAAAGTAATATGATTTAACATGCATATTCAAATATAAAATGATTAAAATAATATCTTTAAATTTCGAATAATGTAATAAAGAAAAATCCTAAACATAAAATTCTTTTTACAATTACATCATTGTTCTTTCGTATGGATTTGGTTAGAGGTTGGGTGATTAGCATGGGGGAGGGGTGGTGGGGATGGAGGCTTGTGGAGGGGGTTTAGATTTTTTTATTTTTTATTTTTAAAATTGAAAGGGCGGGTAAGAGTGGAGGTGGGTGTGGGATAGAAATATATATATATATATATATATATATATTTGCATTTCATTGAGATAGAACAATATTAGGCAAGTAACATCTTTCTAGCCTTTAAAGTAATATGATTTAACATGCACCATCAAATATAAAATAATTAAAATAATATTTTAATATTATTTGTGCATCGAACAGGTACGTATACTAGTATATATTATAAAGCAAAAGACGAAGCATCACAATTAGGCAAGTGACTAGCTATTGAGAAGCCACTTAGCAGTTTTTAGGATAAAATTTAATAGTATTGTAATAAAATTTTGATTTAAAGGAATAGAAATATTTGAATTTTTTTTTTGGTTTCCCACCTGGTATCCGGGTGCCCACATTTGAGCCCCGATTAATTCGGATCGCGCGTTGCATGGGCCATTAAGGGGGTAGCGCTTCCAACAGAATTTTCTCCATACACAAGGCTCGAACCCGAGACCTCTGGTTAAGGATGAAGCAGTCCCACCATTGCACTACAACCTATGTTGGTGAATTTGTAAATACATTATCCTTTATTAAAACTATTTTTTTCATTAGAGTAAATATAGAAATTCATGGTAGAAGCGTTCTAAATAGACTTCTACTCTTTCATAAAGTTATCCTTTTCTAAATTTAAATGTTATATAATATATCTTAATATAATTTATTTAAACAACAACAACAACAACAACAACAACAAAAACAACCCCATCATTGCACCACAACCCATATTGGTGAATTTGTAAATACATTATCCTTTATTAAAAATATTTTTTTCATTAGATTAAATATAGAAATTCATGGTAGAAGCGTTCTAAATAGACTTCTACTCTTTCATAAAGTTATCCCTTTCTAAATTGATCGGGTGGGGATGGAGGCACGTGTGTGTGGAGAGGGGGGGGGGGGGGCAGGGGGACAAGTTTTTATTTTTATTTTTTAAAAACTAGAAAGCATGGTTGAGGGGTTGTATGTGGAGGTGGGAGATGCAGGACGGGGGATATTAACAATCTAATTTCTTTAAATTATGAATAATATAATAATAAAATAAAATATAAATTTATTTTTATAATTACATAATTATTTTTTATATATATATTGGTTAGAGGTGTGGGGTTAGATTGGGTGGGGTGGGGGGTGGATGCTTGTGATTGGGGGCGGGGAGGATTTTTTTTTTTTTTTTTTTTAAATTTAGGAAGGAGGAGGGGTGTGGAGACCTGGTAGTTTTATTTTTATTTTTTTTTACATTTCATTTAGAAATAATATGATAGTTAAATTAAATTTTTTTAGAAGAAAATATGATTTAACATGCTTGAACGAGACATTCCATTATAAAATTATTAGAAATAATTTTTAATATTATCCGTGCATCACACGACTACGTATACTACTACTAGATAAAAAGGCCAGAATTTTCATTGCTTTTTTATTTTAATATTACTAATTGTTCGAGTTCATTACTTATTTGTCCTAGTGTTACTAATTGCTATACATATGAAAACAAACAGTTAGTAACACTAGAATAAATAATTAATAAAAATTCTGACATTTTGTTTAGGGATTAAACTCGCAGAAAAATATTTAGACGATTCTCAGCTTAAATATCGTGCAATTACATATTCAATTATAATACTTTTTTGGTCCAACAATACTTATTCACTATTAACTTAGCAGTTAAGAAACACTAAATAATAGGGGTAATTTTATACTCCCTCGTTTCCCTTAAGAAATTATTTAATAGAGATTTTTTTTAATTAAAATAACCCTATTAATTATGTATTGAAAATATGAATTTGAGTAAATACACTTTATTTAATCATTTAATGTTGATGATAATATTGGAAGAACATAATAAAATCTTCTTAATTTCATCAAATGTACAACTAAATTGAAACAAATATTTTTAAAAAGAGGGTCAATTAAAATGAAACGGAGGGAGTATTTTACCCTTTGCATATAATAAATTTAATGCCTTGGGAAATACATTGTGTGATAAAATATATTTAATAGTAAGGATAAAATATGTAGAAAAAAGTAAATTATTTATTGATTTTCAAACTAAACAAATATTGTTGGACATCTATTTTTAATAAACTGGACAAGTATTGTTGGACAGACGAAGTATAATAAGATGAAGTTAATGATATTAGTAGGGATCAAATTTGTGAATTTTTTTTAACCAAAAAATTAAGAAAATACTTTTTCAAAATTTATTAAACTATGATTATGATACTTGTTAATGCAACATAATCTTGACCTTAAAAATTAAATATGACACGTGTTTGTCATCTAGACTGTACTTACGAAATAAGAAAAAGTGTAATGGAGGGGAGCTATATTAACTTAGTTTAGTACATTAAATGTACTTACGAAATAAAGAAAAAGTGTAATGGAGGGGAGCTATATTAACTTAGTTTAGTACATTAAATTTATTTAATTAAGCAAATGCATTAATTAAGACTGTCATATCATTTTTCAGATGATATTATTATAAAATCTGGTCAAAGTGACTTATATGATGACCGGAGAAAAGTAAAATAACTTTTATATAATTAAAAAAAAATTGACTATTATATAATGAACACAAAGCGAACTGATCATAAATAAGATTTTCCCTATTTTAGAAATATAAAAAGTTGTGCGTGTATATTTAACAGTTACAACATAAATAAATTATTTTAAAAAAAAAAAAAACTGACCGGTGCATTATGCTTTATGCAGCTATACTTACCACTTGCTTTCTACTTTTACCAAATTTTTGGGAACATCAAAAGTGAGTTTTCATACTCAACTATTTTTGGGAACTTCAAAACAAATGCCATGTTTCATTCCATTTTGGAGAAGTTGTAGACAACTTGAATTTAGATAGCCGATTCCACAATGTTTCTTTTTGATGATTCAAGTTTTGCCTGTGTTCATTAGCTGTATTGACATGTACAAATAAAATTGCTGATCTAGTCCTCTAAATTACTTCAATCTTAATGATATGTACAAATGAAATAGCTGACCTAGTAAGCTAGAGTTCACTTCTGTTTTAATTAGCTGATGTACATTTCCCACATTGATTTAGGAATCCATGCAAACAATGTCAAATTTATCCCATCATCAACACTTTGGAATTGCCACATTTGCTAGTTATGTGGCATGGTTTTGGTTTGATGTGTCACTTGGTGCATGATTTTAGACCCCAAAACCATGAGATAACTAAACATTAAAAAGGAAGATTTCTTCTTTTAGCTTTTGCTACTTAATTACTTCCTTCTTTATCAATCAAAGTGTATAAGAGTTTGAAAACAAAGAATGGCTCAAGAAAATGTGAAGTTTCATCTAGGGGTTTGGATGCTCTTACTCTACTTTTTCTCAAGCGCTTTTGGTAGCAATAATACTCAAGATAGTATTCAAGAGGCTTATAGTGATGGATCATCACCAACACAAAGTGCTTGTACAAATTGCACAACTTGTCCATATACTTGCCAATCTCCACCACTACCACCCCCACCACCTTCTGGTGGTTACCAAACCTACGGCGTTCCACCACCTACCGGTTATGTAAATTGTCCGCCAGCTCAGCCTGTTACACCGTGCTGCCCACAGAGTAGTAACTATGGACCTCCCCCACCTTCCAACTACTATTCTGGTTCCTCAATTCTTTTGCCTTTTGTCAAGCTCTTTGCTTTTGAATGGTCTTCTGCTATTTTAGTCCTTTTTATCCATTATGTCGTTTGTGTTTGAAGCATGAAGAGGAGGATATTTTGAAGTTCTACTGCTCATGAGTTCTTTCCTATGGACAGTAGAGATATTCCTCTCGTGCTGAGGAACATACCAGTCTAGTAAATATCTGTCTTGTTGCATAGTCCATATTTCTCATTTTCAAGACCATTATATTTCTTCGTTGTGGGCAAGTTGTATTTGTACTATCTATGGTTTTAATACTCTTTTTTATGTATCCTTTCATTCGAGCTATGGTTATTTTCATGTCTCAACTTTCGATTCATTTTCTCATGTCAATTTACTTGAGTTAAATTCTCATATTTTTTTTTTATGAACGTAATGAGCCTATGTCTCTTGTTAAGCAATTCAATGGCCTTTTAATGTAACTAGTTTCAGGACACATGCATGCATTGCACGTGTATATCAGCCACATTATTATACATTATTCATAAAATAATCAACAGAAAAAAATCATTACTCATTAGTTTAAGAACAAATTCCACGAGTAGAGTATTAAGGAATGCAAACAATTATTTGTGCATAATTACCTAACCGGCTAATCCCTGATTTGAAACTTACCTAGCGAACCGTAGATTATGCTATGAGTATTAAGGAATGCAAACAATTATTTGTGCATAATTACCTAACCGGCTAATCCCTGATTTGAAACTTACCTAGCGAACCGTAGATTATGCTATGAGGCACTTTTGTGAGTCATAGTTGTTGTATATGCACTTGAAATGAATAACCGTGTTGACTTAAACAAAAAAAGTGAACAACAAAAACTAGACTTTCCGTACATGAAATAATTTCCAACAAGAAGAACGGAGAACCATTACTTGTGTTAATCAGAATACTAAGATAAATAGTAAGAGTATCTCTTATCAACACCCACTATTTTAAATGATTTATTAATTTACAGAGAAAGAACAATTACTTATGTTAATCAGAATACTAAGATAAATAGTAAGAATATCTCTTATCAATCAACACCCACTATTTTAAATGATTTATTAATTTAATCAGAATACTAAGATAAATAGTAAGAATATCTCTTATCAATCAACACCCACTATTTTAAATGATTTATTAATTTACAGAGAAAGAACAATCAAAATAGACAGTATTAGACCTTTCGGATAATTAAAGCAACTTACTTTTATCCTTCTACTTCGATCTTTAATAATAAAACTAACATAGTTAACCAAACAAGTAACACGTACTATTTAGATAAAGTATTCTACACCAGCCAAAAAAAAAAAAGAGAGAGAAAGAAGTAGTCTAGCTTTAGCACCAAAAAAAAAAAAAAAGAGAAAGAAATTCAACATTAGCAAAAAATTAAGAAATTCAACATTAGCAAAAAATAAATAAAAAAATAACAATGACAATTTGGAACGAACTTTTAATTTTAAAATTCAGCCACAAACATGCGGTCTAAAAAAGCACAGTGAATATAAATACACCCCCTGACATGCCTAAGTCGCATTAAAAATAAATCAGTGAATTATCAAATTCGACCTATAAGAAATCGCAAATTTTAGAGCAGAACAATCATGAAAGCGCTAAGACAAAGAAAGAGACCAACCAACTCCCTCCATTTCAATTTGTTTATTCTAATTTGATTTGACACAAAATTTAAAAAAATATATATTTTTTAAATCTTATTATATTAAATTAAAGATATGTCAAATATATCAAAATATTCTTTGATCTTATAGTTTAAACATGTCATGTGAAAAATTAAAATTAAAAAATTACTAAAAAATAAATCTTTTAAAATGAAATTAAAATAAAATAAAATAAATTAAAACTAAGAAAATAATAGATTTGGAGCAAATATGTCCTTGGGGGTATTGTAGATTTGCTTCTTCATCAGACTCTCACGAGATGAAGAGTCAGTTTCACTCAATTAAATGACATATACTTTTGACTAAGAAATTAAATTATGACTAAATAAGTTAAATTTATTGTTAGTAGTGTTCTCTTTTTAATTGTATTTTCATACTTAATTTTGATGATATTTCACAAGGTGAAGGGTAATGTTGCATAAACACCCCCCTTCTCATACATCACTGATTACATTGTCCATATATGTTATTATTGGCAAAAAATGATATGTTAAATATATCCACCACTTTACTTTTGATTCCTTGTTAGTCTTATCAATAAGATAGATGGACCCTAAGCTTTCCGCTTTTACTCTCTCTCCTACCAATAAATAACTTAGTAGTCCTATCTAAAGAACGACACTAAAACAAATATCCCTCCGTGTCAATTGTCTTACTTTTCCTTTTGGCTTGTCCTCAAAAGGGTGTATTTTTTTTATTTTTTATATTTAGTAAATTTTTTAATTTTGATATTTTACATGACATGTTTAATACCTCAAGATTTAAAAGATTACATATCTTTAACTAAGACTACAGAGATTCAAAAGTTTCTTTATTTTTTAAATTTTGTGCTCAATCAAATTAAAACACTTGTTAGACTGGAGGGAGTATAATATACTTACTAAGCCACTTCAGAATCGCATAAGAAAACTAAAGAAAGTATGTTTAACATAATTAGAGATAAAAATTGTGGGTTTTCTAAATGTAAACTAGGTGGCGGGCATGGCCAGTTGTTTGCTCTACATGCTAGACTCGAGCTGAGTCTTCGGATGTTGTTGTCATAGGTACAATTTTGGTGTGCCGTTAGTCAACCCTTGCTTATTTGATCTGGAATTCACTAATTCTTATGTGTCTGCTTATTTTGCTCCATGGTTAGAGTTATCTTAGGATTTATTATCTGTACCCTTGCATGTATCTACTCCTGTGGGTGATTCTTTAGTAGTGGATCAGGTGTTTAAATCCTGTGTTGTGACTGTTAGAGATGTTGATACTCATGCTGACCTTATTGTTCTAGATATGCTGGATTTTGATATGATTCTAGGCATAGGCTGGTTATCCCTCTATCATGCAATCATGGATTATTTTTCAAAGATCGTTACCTTAGCCATGACTAGTATACCCCCAGTCATGTGGCAAGGAGTTTTTAGCCACGAGTCGACGAGGATTATTTTTTCTATGTGTGCTATGAGATTTATGTTGAGGGGTTTCAAGTCTATCTCGCTTATATTTGTGATGTTAGTATGGGGAGTCCATCGCTTGACTCTGTTCCTATTTTTTGTGAGTTTCCTGATGTTTTCCCTACCGATCTACCTGGTATACCTCCTGCCCATGAGATTGAGTTTGTTATTGATCTTGAGCATAACACCCGACCTATTTCTATGGCACCTTACCATATGGATCCTGCCGAGCTTAAGGAGCTGAATTATCAGCTTTAGAACCTTTTGGGTAAGGGTCTTATTAGATCGAGTATGTCTCCTTAGGGAGCTCTTGTCTTGTTTATAAAGAATAAAGATGGCTCCATGTGCATGTGTATTGATTATAAGCATCTTAATAAGGTGACAGTGAAGAACTATTATTCTATGCCACATATTGATGACTTGTTTGACCAGTTTTAGTGTAATGACCCTCTTGGTCATTTTCGTAATTCTGCTTACTTTTGCTATTTGATCTTTTCCATAGCTGTACCAAGTTATTTATGAATTTCTGTGACTGATAGCTCGGTTACCAGGAAGTTTGTTTATTTTTTATAATCAATATTCTTGTTTAAAAGTCTTCGCTGGTTTCAAATGGACACCGGGCAAAAACTTTAGTAAAGCATTCTCTGATGCAAATTTTGACTATTCTTGTAGCTCCGGAATATCAATTTTAGGCTAGGTAGATCTTTAGTTTGGGTCCCAATGCACCCAAGCTCATTTCGACCAATTGGTTAGAAAGTTGAAAACTTTAAAATTTGGGTATGAGACCCACATTTGGTCGAAACGACCTTAGTGAAAAATCTGACTTGACTTTGCCATTGCATCTGTAACGTCAAAATTAGTGTGGTTACATAGTTCATTTGCTCATATCGAATTTCGAATGAATTTTGGGGTGTCGTTGGAAAACTTGGAAAGCTTTCAAGTTTCTAGTATTGAGGAGGCACGATCGCCATACAAGTCGGTATGATCGCCATAGCACGATAGCCATCCATGGACGGCAATCACCATAGATGAGGGCCTAGTAAGGATTTTAATAGCCCTTAAGGCTGCGTTTTGGGCATTTCTCCATTATTCTTGAGACCTAGAAACCCTAATATGGTGTGCTAAACAAACATTGAGTCTTGGGAGTGTCTTGGAAGCTTGATTTACATATATTTTTGTGATTAACATTGGATTAAAGGGACAGATTCTTTATTTTCATGTTTGAATTTCTTAATTATTTGACCAAAACCTCAAATAGCTTGAGGGCTTGATTTTAGCCTAAATAAGCTTATTTTTTACCCATCTCTTGAGGTTTATGATTCCTTGATGGTGTATAAACATAAGGTTGACCTCAAAAATATGTTTTTCATAAGTGGGACCCATTTGGGGGAGGAGGGGTTTGGTGTTAATTTTGGACCCAAAGCAAAATGGTGTAATATGAGTATCGATGTTCTCGTAATGATGTGTAGATTGTGGTTTGATAGCTTGGCACTTGAATAAGCTTTCAAAAAGAAAAATCAAAGATTAAGTGGATTGTTAAGCATTTTTCGAATTTGAGGTAGGCTAGGCTTATTCCTTATTAGATTGAGCTATGTCTTAATATAATTATGATATCTTATTAGATTGGGATGGGTTTTAAGTAGTGGATTGATTAAATGAAAGACTCGGATTAGTTGGACAATTTAGGTGATATGAATCTTAGAGTTGAAAAGCTTAACTTGTTTCCCTTTGACTTGGGTGGAATAGACTTCATTACTTATTTTTAGCATGAGAATTCCATAGAATACTCCATATTAGGTGAAATACTCTAGTTTCTTATACTTAGAGTAAGATTGATCTTAGTTGCTTATGCTAGAGAAGGTTTCTTTAGCTCTATTAGACTTAGTAAAGGTGCTTGTGTAGAATATCAACCTTAGGGCTTATGGTGGCTTGCTATACATCTAAGAGTTGATCTAAATACCTTTGCCTATCACGGGATAGAAATTGTCTTGGAATGCATTTTGGGGATTTAGAAGTGGGCTAGTTGACCCACCTTAAGGCAAGATTGATGATTAGTTCCCTTTAACCTTTATGCTTTGTAATTGACTAGAGAGTGACCTTTTGAGAAAATATTGATGATTCTTGGTGTTTGTTGGTTATGTGAAATGTCATCGAGAATGATGCCCAAGTGATTATGCCTTTTTATGCCTTATTGGCTAAAGCTTGTGTCAAGTTATTAATTGTGTTATTATGATTAACCATTGTTTGGGCTAATGGAAGTTCTATCAAATGAGCCCTTGACTATAATATGGTCTAAGTCATAAATGATGTTAGTTACCGTGCTACGAACAAGCTATAGATTATGTCATACTTTAGCCAGTGCTTATACTAATGATAAATTATCTTTATGCCAATGGTATGAATATGCTACTAATGAGCCATTATTCATAATATCACATATGGTTACGCTCATGGTCTAAATGACTAGATTATAGATTATGTAAGGATAAGCCCTTGATTATACGCTTGAACAGGCCATTGATTAGGCTAGTGTTTGGGCCGTTAATCATTCTATTGCCTTAGTTATGATCGTGCTTGATAAATATGCTAATAATCATGCTTGAAATCTTCCTTATTGTTGATATTGGATACGATGATGTTAATGGTGCTAGAAGGCACACTTATTGACTATATGTAAAGATATTCTATAGATTATACTTGAACTCATGATACTTCATTATATGATTACTTATGCTAATGATTTTGACACTTTTTATATATATTTATATTCCTATCTCTCCGGTATGGGATGGAGGAAAGATGTTAGTATAAAAGGTATATGTCCCTGGGAAAAACCCAATGATAGTTTATACTATTCACGTTCATATACATGTATCTACTGATAAAGTGACATTAATGATGAATATTGGATTATTGAGGTATGGTCTTCTTTGCTTCTCCTTTATATCTATTTACCTTAGCCCTCATGAGGCTTGTCATTTACTTTCACCCTCGTGGGGCTTGTCATTTACTTTCACCCTTGTTGGTCTTGTCATTTACTTTCA
Source organism: Capsicum annuum (assembly GCF_002878395.1). Lineage (NCBI taxonomy): Eukaryota > Viridiplantae > Streptophyta > Magnoliopsida > Solanales > Solanaceae > Capsicum > Capsicum annuum. The sequence continues at coordinate 73,283,624 of NC_061115.1, read as the reverse complement.
CCCTCGTGGGGCTTGTTCTTTATTAATAATATAAATTTATATATTGTGATGTTATGTTGATACCCCACAAGGCCGAATGATGTGATAATGTTGTGATGATACTCGGCAAGGCTATAGGATATGATGATGATATGTTTATACTTGGCAAGGCCGGAGGATGTTGTGATGATATAATGACACCAGGTGTGGCCAAATAGTACTATGATGTTATATTGATACCTGGCATGACCGGAGAATATTACAGTGATATGATAATACCCGACAAGGACGAAGGATATTATGATGATATGATGATACCCAATGCGTCTGGATGATATGGTGATGTTAAATTGATATCTGGAAAGGCCAGAGGATATTGTGATGATATGATGATACCCGTCAAGGCCAAAAGGTATTCTGATGATATGATAATACCCGGTGCAGCCTGAGGATATTATGATGTTATATTGATACCCTACAAGGCTAGAGGATACTATGATGTTATGATGATGCCCAATAAGGCTGGAGAATGATTATTGATATGCCTATGTGTACATCTATTAGTGAGAATCCGGCTAGCCCTATGTATGACAATTATATGTTTATTTATACTCTTGTGTACTTGGGTATAATTTTGATACTAGAGATATCAATTATAGTCTTCTAATGAGTCAAGGTATAAAGTGGTATAGTTATTGATTTAAGGATGAAACATTCTTAGTGGTGGATATTTCTTAAGTGGCTAATAGTGACTAACGGATTAGTAAACCTTAGTGATAAAGAAGACTAGTGGCATTGATGGCTATTAATAATGATAATTTATGTATTATGGAAATTAGTAACGATGGGTTTAACAATGGTGGTGATTAAATGCTATTGATGACTAAGTTTATGATGTTGATTAGTTGTTAAGCGGGAATTTGTGGATTAATCCTGTTAGTTAATAAAGGATGTTAGTTGATAGATAAAAATTAAAATGGTGATTGGTGGACTTTTGTTAGGTGGTTCCTAGTGGAATTATTTTGGATATAAATAAATATTGGTTAATTAGTAGATTTGGTCTGGTGGTGACTCTTGACTAGATGCTAGATATTGGCTAGTTAGTGACTAATGGTTAGACGTTGAACCATGAATAGTGATTATGTGATAAATAATGGATAGATAATAATTAGTAGTTATATTATGACTAGTGAGTAATTGGTTTGGTATTAAGCATTGGCTAGCTAATGATGTGTAAATAGGGTGTATTGACAAGATAGATGCCTATAGGATGGTATGATTACGGTTATGAGTCTATTGGTATATGTTATTCCACTATGATTATTGGTTATGATATTATGAATGTTGGCGAATGGATGTTTGATGAAAATTGAGGAAAACTATGGATAATGAGGAAGTTTTGATATATTGTTGATTTGATTCCCTTATGTTTCTCATGGGTGTACTCTTCGGTGGAATGGGACACCGTGATAAGTTCTTTACTTTATGCACTAGTTGATGTATGAGTTCCAACTCTGTACTTGTGTTTTCTTGTGATTGCACTTGTGTTACTTTATGATTTTGAAGTATTTATTTCTTATGCACGACGATATTGGCATGCATTGATACCTTATGTTATATTGTTATTCTGACATTCAATACTTGTTATGTACTAAAATATTAGTTTGCTTTGATGCGTTATGTTATATTATTATTTAGATATTTAATACTTATTATGTATACAAATATTGGCATGTGCTGATGCCTTATGTTACACTATTATTCTGGGTTGTTTACTTATTATATACAACGATGATGGAGATGATTCAGGTTTGATTCGACTTAGTCATGATTATCTTTCACTTTATCATTCTTATATCATGATTTACCTTAGTTGGCCGATGATGCCTACTGAGTACCCGTTGTTTGGTACTCATACTGCAGATTTGAGTATTAGTTGTTGCCGTTGATTATGGTTCATACGGTGATTAATTCTCAGAGATAGTGTGAGCTCTTGGAGTATAAGTCATCCAATTTCCTTCCATCTCTTGTATTCAATCTTTAGTATTCAAGACAGATATATTGACTATCCTAGACTTAGAATTGTATTAACACTATTAGTTGCTCTTGTACTAGCTCTACCAGGTTTTGGGATTGGTATCTTGTATGATTATTTATTCTATCTAGAACCCTTTTGTTTATAATTAGTGTTCTTGATTTTGGCGCCTATGTTGGGCATTTCTTACCGGATTAACTATTGCATTAGCTCTGGGTTTGGTTATTGTCTTACCTACTGGTGGGAATTGGTAGGTGCCAATATGACTCATAATTTAGGTCGTGACAAATTGATATCAAATCCAGGTTTCATCAGTACTGCTGGTACAAAAACAAATGTCTAGTAGAGTCTTAGGGATCGGAACGTTGACGTCTATTTCCTATCTTCGGAAGAATATGGGACATTCTTAGGATTTCTTTATTTCTTTCACTCATATCATGCCAAGAGTCTGAGTTGGTTTGTAGAATCTTCTCTCGACTTTACTCTTCCACAAAAGGCCAGGACACGTGTTACCGCTACACGAGACGAGGGTCATGAGAGATCCTTCTTCTATTGTTGAATGTGAATGACCTAGAGGTCGTGAAAAACCTAGAGATGTGTCCCCATCTAGAGGCTAAGAGAGCCAGCCTTTCGCAGACCCTATTCTTACACCTGAACTAGGCATTCTTTCGCCAAAGCCAACGGTAGGCCAGGCACCAGCTCGGGGTCCACCAAGGTTTATTTATTAAGTAGTGTTTAGAGATGCATTAGTTCAATTATTAGGTATTATTGGTGGTGTGCCGTATAATAGTGCACAGTCTGTAGATCAGAGTGATATTGAGGTGGGGGCGCAGCCTATAGCTACGGCTTCCGAAGTTGATATTCCTCCTACATCGATAGTTGCTCAGCAGATAGTTGCCCAGCTAGTGGTTGCCCAACCTTCTATGTCTTCTGAGGAGCGGAAGATATTGGACAGATTCTTGAGGTTAGCTTTATTAAGATTTTTTGGTGCTCTTGGAGAGAATGCACAAGAGTTCCTAATTGATTGTGAGGTTAGGTTTTGTGGTTTAGGCATTGTTGAGGCTTGTGGTGTGGATTGTACCACTTTTTAATTAGACTTGTCTGCTCGCCATTGGTGGAAAGGTCTTATGGATTTTAGACCAGTTGGATCTTCTTCTTTGTCATGAACTTAGTTTCCCGAGATATTTTTAGAGAAGTTTATGCCTCGTAGCCTTAGATATCGATTGAGAGATTAGTTCTCCAGATTGGATCAAGAATTTATGGCAGTTGCTGAGTATGACACGGTTTGCTACTTTTTTCCTTAGAAAATGGACCTTACCCGAGGCTCTCACCTTCCGTGGGGGTCAGGGGTTGAGCCGCACACCCCCAAGCCTTATCATAAATAAAAATAAAAAAAGTACAAGGAGGGGGATATAAACCTAACCTCCGATCCTATGGTGGTTGTTTATGCCTCGCATCCTTAGAGATCGATTGAGAGATCAGTTCTCTAGATTGGATTAGGGCTTTATGGTAGTTGCTGAGTATGACACGATTTGCTACTCTTTTTTTTTAGAGAATGGACCTTACCAGGGGCTGTCACCTCCCATGGCGGTTAGGGGTTGAGCCACACACCCCTAAGCCTTATCATAAATAAAAACAAAAAAAAGTACAAGGAGGGGGACATAAACCTTACCTTCGATCCTGTGGTGGTTCAAAGTCCACTAGCCTACTAAAGCCGGTCGGCTCATCCCTGATACTAAAGAGGAAACCTAGATCTAGGCACCTAGAAGAGAGGACTCCTCTCAATACAATATAACCTCGGAAAGCATAAATAAGGGAGACTCTCCTCTTACAAACTAAAGGAAAAAACTCATACAAAAGGATCATAAAATATCCTATCATAATGAAGCCTAGATAAAGGAGGAAAGACCGATGGTGAAACCAACAAAGAAGCACTACAAAGAAGTTACCAACTCCTCTAGTACAAATTCATAAAACTTCACGGCGGCTCTTTGATTCTATTTACTCCCTCCGTTTAAAAAAAATGACCTACTTTGACTTGGCACAAAGTTTAAGAAAATAAAGAAGACTTTTGAATCTTGTGGCCTTAAATTAAAGTTTATGTCAAATGTACCAAAATGCTCTTTAATCTTGTGGTCCTAACATGCTATGTGGAAATTTAAAATTAAAGTATTACCAAAAAAGGAAAGGGGTCATTTTTTTTTGAAACGGACTAAAAAGAAAAGTGGGTCTTTTATTTTGAAACAGAGGGAGTATCTTTCTTCTTCTAAAATTAATCATACCAAATTTTTCAAGCACGAAATGTCCTCTTGTTTCTTCTGGTAACTTCTGGAAATTGAAATAGTGTTGAGAAATATCATAATTGTGACTGATTTTAGACAGAGAATCAGCTACAAAATTTGCTTCTCGGTATGTATGCTTGCAAGTAACCTCCTCCAGCTGTGCCATGATTCCTTTGATATTGTCAAGATAAGTTTAAAGTTTCCAAGGAGCTATAGCATGTTGCTTGATCCACTTAAGAATAATTTCCAAATAGACCTCTAAATTAACTTTCGTATAACCAATTTGTAAACACCAATTTATACCAATACTAACTGCTTCTATTTTGGCTTGATTGTTAGTTCCAAACCCAAGAGGGTTGGCATATGTAAAAATAAGATCTCCCTAATAATCTCTCACTACACCCCCAGCTCTAATCCTACCGAGGTTGTCAAGTTCACTACTATCTGTATTCAACTTCACCACAGAATTAGTAGGCTTGACCTAACCAACCTCTTGCACCCTAGTCATCTGGTAGCACCCCTCTAAAAAACCACCATGTCTTTCCAGTTTTGAGGCCAAGAGATGTAGGGAAAATTGCTGATTAAAAGCATGGAAATATTCTTGAAGATCAGAAATTTCACTTTAGCCAAGTTTGACGTCTTGTCTCCATATTTCACCGCACATCTATTCTTCCATAATTTCCAGCAAATGAATATAGGGATAGCATGAAGAACTTGCTTATGAACTTCATTTTTATGTCCAAGGATCCACCATCTCATTATAAGATTTTTAAAAGGTATTGTAGTGTGATTAACCCCCAAGGAGTTAGAGAAAAATTGCCAGATATTTCTTGTAAGATGACCACTAACCATTATATGCTCAACTGTATCAGGTCCTGGACTATAACAAAAATGGCAATCTGATGGATCATGTCCAAAAGAAGTTAACTTCTCATCAGTGGGTAATTTCCTCTTAGTGCTCTCCATAAAAGAAAAGACCACTTAAAAGGAACATACTTATGCCAAGTATACCTGTTTGTCATCGTCTTACTTCTGTGAGGTCTTATAAGGTCCCAGGATGAAGAAATAGTGAACTTACCACTAGTAGTAGTCATCCAAATAGGCTGGTCAGCAACCCCTTCTTGAAAATGAAATTGAGTTTCCATGATCTGATGAACTATAACCGAAAGAAGCAGCTGATTGATCCTTCTAATATCCCATTCACCTTGCACCCATAGCTGATTGACTTTGATGTTATTATATCTAATAGGCTCTCCTCTGTAGTAGTGAAGCAGATCAACACCTAGCCAATCATCCCACCAAAAGGAACAAGTACTAGATTTCAATCTCCAATGAATGTGATTTTCATTAATTTGTTTGTTGTACATCATGTGTTTCCAATCCAGAGAGTTACCAGTATGCTATTTCTTGATAACTGGATGAGCTCTTTGATAATACTTAGCTATGAGAAAGTCACTCTACAAGGTATCTTTAGATCTAAAAATCCACCACTGGTTAAATTGAAGGGCAACGCAAACATTGTTAAGGTGTCTAGTACTAATACCCCCTTCTTCAGTAGGATAACAATGATTTATCCATGAGGACCAATGATATTTCTTTTTGTTATCAGACTAACCTTAAAAGAAATCAGCAAATAAGCTCAAAATTTATTTAAGAGTGATACTAGTAGGGACTACTATGATAAAATATGAATAGGAAGAGACTGAAGCACATACTTAATAAGGCTTTTGACTAGTATATATACTCAGATTATGGTTGTTGTAGGTTGTTATGTTAGTGGGGTTTTAGATCATGATAGACTGAAGGAGGAGATTCTTTGCCAGGGTTATGGGAGCCATCGTAGTTCTCAACCTAGAGATAGCAGTTTTCAGAGTAGGTATCCTTTACATCCATTCTTTCAATATTAGAGTCAGCCTACTCAACCTGTTCTATCATCCTTTTAAATTACTAATGGAGGTCAGTGTATTGCTAGAGATCGCGCTAGTTAGGATAGTGGTCAGCCCTCGAGGGGTTCATTTTTGGTTAGTCTAGACGTGGTCATTCCGGGTTAGCCAAATCTATTAGTTCTAGTTCTGCTTATGTTTCCTATTTCACTTGTGAATTTCCTGGTCATTATTCACAGGATTGGACTAGTTATTAGGCAATGATTAATTCCACTTAGAGTGTTTTCCCTATTAAAACAATTTACCCCTTAATTAGAGATAACTCTCATGGTCGTAGGGGTGATTCTAAGGTGCTCGAGGAGGTTCTCAAATAGGTAGGATAGAAGGTCGGTCAGGTACCCAGCCAGGTGGCGGGCATGGTTAGTTGTATACAGTACCTGCTAGATCCGAGGCTTAGACTTCGACTATTATAGTTGTAGGTGTGACTTTAATATGCCTCTAGTCGACCCTTGCTTTGTTTGATCTGAGATCCACTTATTCTTATATATCTGCTTATTATACACTATTGTTTGAGTTGTTTATTAATATATTATCAATAACATTGTGCATATTCACTCCTATGGTTGATTTTTTAGTAGTGGATCGAGTATTCAGATCATGTGTTGTGACTATCAGTGATGTTGATACTTATGATAATCTTATTATTCTAGATATGGTAGTTTTGATGTGATTTTAGACATAGACTTATTATCCCACTATCATGCAGTCATGGACTATGCTCGGCATACCCGCAGTCATGTGGCCGAGAGCTTTTAGCCATGAGCCAAAAGAGATTATAACTTATATTCATGTTAGAAGACTTATCTCTAGAGGTTGCGAGTCTTATCTCGCTTATGTTTTTGATCCTGGTGTTGAGAATCCATTGCTTGACTCTATTCTTATTGTTTGTGAGTTTTCTAATGTGTTTTCTACTGACCTACTTCGTATTCCCCCTGTCCATGAGATTGAGTTTGCTATTGACCTCGAGCCTGGAACCTGACTTATTTTTATGACACCTTACTATATGGGTCTTGTCAAGATTAAAGAGCTAAATTCTCAGCTTCAAAGTCTTTTTGTTAAGGTTTTTATTAGATCGAGTATTCCTTCTTAGGGTGCCCCTAGATTGTTCGTGAAGAAGAATAATGGCTCTTTGCGTATGTGTTTTGATTATAAGAAGCTTTGTAAGGTGACGGTGAAGAACTATTTTCTTATACCTCATATTTATGATTTGTTAGACTAGCTTAAGGGTGCAACCGTATTTTTGGAGATTGATTTGAGGTTTTGTATGGTAGGAGAGGTCGTTCTTCTATAGGATAGCTTGAGACTTCGGAGGTTAGACCCCCATGGTGTGGATATGCTTCAAGAGTTATTTGATAGAGTCAGGGTGATTCAGGATAGATTGAGAGCAACTCAGAGTAGGCAGAAATTCTATGCAGACCTTCGGTTTCGTGCCTGGATATTTTGAGTTGGTGATTATGTATTCCTCCATGTATCACCTGTGAAGGGTGTGATAAGGTTCGGGAGGAAGGGTAAGATCAGTTCAAGATATGTTGGACCCTTTGAGATTCTCTGCGCTGTTGGCGAGGTTGCTCATGTGTTAGCTCTAACTCTGAAGATGCTGCGTTCATTCAGTTTTCCATATCTCAATATTGCAATAATTTAGTCTTGATCCTTCTCATGTGGTTAGATGGTACTTAGTCCAGTTGGATGAGCATTTGGACTTTGTTGAGGAGCCTATGCCCAGTTTGGCTAGTGATATAAGAGATTGCGCCCCATAGAAATTCAAGTAGTTAAGGATTAGTAGAACCACCGCCCAGTGTAGGATGCCACTTGGGAGATCGAGAGCAAAATATAGCCCAGTATCCTTACTTGTTCGAGACTTTGAGTTTATCCTCATCTTTAACTTTTGGGGAAGAAAGTTCCTTAGCAGTGGATATTGTAATGACCCTCCAGGTCATTTTCTATAATTGTGCTTACTTTTGTTGTTAAAGCTTTTCCATAGCTTTTTAAAGTTATTTATGACTTGCTGTACTGATAGCTCAGTTACTAAGCGAATTATTTGGTTTTTAGAACCAATACCCTATTTAGAAGTCTTTATCGATTCCAAATGGACACTGAGAATAAACTTCAGTCAAATGATCTTGGATACAAATTCTGATTATGCTTGTAGCTTTGAAATATCGATTTTAGGCTAGGTAAAACTTTGGTTTGGGTACCAATACACCCAAGCTCATTTTGCCTATTGGTCAGAAAGTTGAAAAATTTAAAATTCTGGTATGGGATCCACATTTGGTCGAAACAACATCAGATAGAAAATCTGACTTTTCCATCACATCCAGAACGTCAAAATTAGTGTTCTTACACAGTTCATTTACTCATATCAAATTTTGAATGAATCTCGAGGTATCATTGGAAACTTGGAAAATTTCTAAGTTTCTAGTGCTGAGGTAGCACGATCGCCATGCAAGTGGATGTGAGCACTGTTGTGCTAATGCCTTGTAAGTGGTCGTGATTTCCATAGAGTGATATCTATCCATAGATGACGATCTCCATAGCTGAGGTCCTGGTGAGGGTATTTAATAGCCCTTAAGGCTGCTTTTGCGCATTTCTCCCTCATTCTTGAGACCTAAAAGCCATAAGATGGTGTGCTAAACTAAAATTGAGTCTTGGGAGTTTCTTTGAAGCTTGATTTACAAATATTTTCATAATTAACATCAGATTAAAGGTCCTTCATTTTTATGTTTGAATTTCTTGATAATTTGACCAAAACCTCAAATAGCTTGAGGGCTTGATTTTAGCCCAAATATGCTTAGTTTCCACTAATTTCTATAGGGTTATGATTCCTTGGTGGTGTATGTACATTGGGTTGACCTCGAAAACATATTTTTTGTAAGTGGGACCCATTTGGGTTTTTAGGTGTCAATTTTGGACCGAAAGCAAAATGGTGCAATATGGGTATTCATGTTCTCATAATGATGTGTAGATTGTGTTTTCAACAGCTTGGCACCTTGAATAAGCTTCTCATAAGGGAAAAGAGAAGGTTTAGCGGATTGTTGAGCATTCTTTGGATTTGAGGTAGGCTAGGATTATCCTTTGTTAGATTGAGATATGTCTTGATATAATTGTGATATCTTGTTATATTGGGATGGGTTTTAAGTGGTTGATTGATGAAATGCAAGACTTGGTTTAGTTGGACCATTTAGGCTATGTGAGTCTTAGAGTTGAAAAGCTTAACTTAGGTGGAATATACATTATTACTCATGTTTAGCATAAGAATTCCGTAGAATACTCAATATTAGGTGAAATACTTTAGTTTCTTATATTTAGAGTAAGATTAATCTTAGTTGGTTATGCTAAAGAAGGTTGCCTTAGCTCCATTGGACTTAGTAAATGTGCTTGTGTAGAATATCAACCTTAGGACTGATGGTGGCTTGCTATACATCTAAGAGTTGATCTAGATACCTTAGCCTAGCCCGGGGTAGAAATTGACTTAGAATGCATTTCGGGGATTTAGAAGTGGGCTAGTTGACCCACCTTAAGGAAAGATTGATGATTAGTTCCCTTGAACCATTACGCTTTGTAATTGACTAGAGAGTGCCCTTTTGAGGCAATATTGATAATTCTTGGTCTTTGTTGGTTATGTGGAATTTCATCGAGAATGATGCTCAAGTGATTATGCCTTTGTATTCCTTTATTAGCTAAAGCTTGTGTCAAGTTATTAATTGTGTTATTGTGATTAACCATTGTTTGGGCTAATGGAAGTGCTATCAAATGAGCCCTTGACTATAATATGGCCTAATCAATAAATGATGTTAGTTACCATATTATGAACAAGCTATAGATTATGTCATGCTTTACCCATTGCTCATACTAATGATAAATTATCTTTAGGCCAATGAATATACTACTAATGGGCCATTATTCATGATATCACATATGGTTATGCTCATGTTCAAACTGACTAGATTATAGATTATATAAGGATAAACCCTTGATTATACACTTGAACATGCCATTGATTAGTTTAGTGTTTGAGCCATTAATCATGGTATTGTCCTAGTTATGGTCCTGCTTGATAAATAAGCTAATAATCTTGTTGGAAATCTTCCTTATTGTTGATATTGGATACGATGATGTTAATGGTGCAAGAAGGCACACTTATTGATTATATGTAATGATATTCTATAGATTATGCTTGGACTTATGATACTTCCTTATATGATTACTTATGCTAAAGCTTTTTATACTTTTTATACATATCTATATTCCCATATCTTCGGTATGGGACAGAGGAAAGATATTAGTATTAAAGGTATAAGTCCCAGGGAAAAAACCAATGATAGTTTATATTATTCATGTTACATTTGCATATATCTACTGATAAAGTGACATTAATGATGACCAATAAGACCCCATAAAATCCTAAAGCTTAATTCAGAACTTTAAGCTTATCAAGGGGTCCCAGACTTATAAAATTCAAGGTAGGTTCCCAGACATAGCCTATTATTGGCCTTCGAAAGTTGAAAATCTCATTTAGTCACCTCAACATCCTTTAATGGTGATCAGGAAGGTCAATAGGTATTTCGAGACAAGTTTCAGATTTTTCAGAACACGTTTAAATCATGTTCGGAGTCCCAAAATAGTGGACCAATGCAATCATGGCGCGCCGCATCGCCAATCGCTTTGGTCAACATTTGTGTAGGCTGCAAGAGCCAAAACTTTTGAGGCTCGATGCGATCGTGCCACGATGCGTTGAGTATCACATCGCAGCCATCAATGCATTGCGTCGCTTGTAATGTTGGCACACGTTTTTTTAGTCATTAAATGTCTGCATTTTTAAGGGCAAAAGGGTCAATTTCCCATCCTTAGATAAACCCAATAATATGTAATTCAGTCATATTTCACCCAAAAATATAGAGTTTCTCTCAAGTTTCTCTCAAGAACAAGTAAGGGTTCTCAATTAAGGATTCAAATTCAATACTCAAATTCAAGAATCTCTCCGTCAATATTTGTAAAATTAGGAACTAAGGTATGTCAAGTGTTGATTTATGGATTCCTTTCATCCATGAAGTCCAAGAACCCTCTTTTAAATTATAAAACATTATATTTATGTTGTGAGTTTTTGTAACCATGTTTATCTTGTTGTATGATTCCCAAGTTAGAATCTTTACGTGTTTTCATGAAACTACGTTAGCATGCAAGATGAAGTCCATGAATTAAGTTGTTTAAGATGTGTAATTTGATAATTTCACCTATGCCATAAGTTGTGCATGTAGGGTGTTTGACAAAATGGCTAGGAGGATAAAAATTGGGTATTATAGCTCAATTGTGACTCAAATAATAAATGCATGCTTTACCCTTATGACCAAGACTGACCTCCATGATATTGTGTGCATTACAAGTATTTGATGGAATGTTCATGAGATTAGGTTGATGAAAGTATGACATGTCTATATGTAATTACATCCATGTACAACATTATGACAACCATGTGTTTCATGAAATCCCCAACTTATTGTATTATGAATTGTTGATATTGGTTATATGTTCACGAAGTGTCAAGTCTTGTCAGTTTCATGCTATCGAGTCCTGGGGGTACTTTTACCCAACAATTAAGCTGTGTGCCTAGAGCTAGTGTCAGTTTTCACAAAACTCCCATTCAAGCCATGATCATTAGAATTTAATCAGTTACATGACTCAGGAAAACTCAGTAATCTTAGTTAGTTATTCGATCTCAAAAGTATTCTGTCAGTCAATGGAATTTAGTGAACTCTATTCAAATCAGCTAAAGATACTATCAGTAATAGTTCTTTTCAGTTTAAATCAGTTCAGTGTCTCTTCAGTTGGGAGTAGGATTTAGCACCGAGTGAACCCAAGGATGGGGACTCACCTATTATCCAGTAGAGGGTGTGATCCTTAAAAGCAATCCTTGAGTTACAGAACTACGTAGCCAACATAGGTTGAGATGTACCCTACGAATTTGGGGATTAGACACCTTATTTGAGTTTTTCCCACTATAAGGGGTTGATGGAAGAGCTCCCTATAAGAGAGGGTTAACTCACAACTTATCTTTACCCGTTGTAAGGTAGTGGTACCCTTTCAGCTGGGGTTACAGGTTGGACCCCACCAGTTCAATTTTGGAGAATGTCAGTTAGATGATTACCTCTCACATTTTCCGTTTTGAATTTAGTCTCAGTAATAGAAATCCGTTCAGTTCTACAGTTTTAGGACTGTCAGATACAGTCGTTCAGCTCAGTACAAAACTCAGCTAGTTCCATCAGAATCAATTTTATCAGGCATAGTCACCCAGTTAATAGTATATTAATTATACAAAATTCATATTATCAGTATTCAGATTTCAGGTCTGTCAGATACAGTTAATCAGACTAGTTCTTCATAATCAGAATTTTCAGAAATAGTCATTCCTTTCTCAGTAATATGACATCAGTTCCTCAGTACTCAATAGACTTAGTCTTTAAGAATCCCAGTATTAGTACCTAGATATCAGTAAATCCACGTTATCAAAATTCATGAGTTAGTGTTATCACAATCTCAGATACAATTATGTATTCATGCATGTATTCTCACGTTCATTTTATTCAGTCAGTTAATATTGTTCATGTATATGAACCATTGCATTCAACCTAACTCACTTGTATATCAGTACATTCAATCGTACTGACACATTTGCACTATAGTGTTTTATACTATAGGTTTAGAAGCACGTACTCTAGAGTATCAGTAGTATTCCATTTTCAGCAGTCAGAGTCAGCAGTAACTCCTCATCATTCGAGGATGTTATTATTTGATTATTTCATTCTTTCAGTACTTAGTTTATTTTAGTAGTTGGGGTTAGTTGGAGGATTGTCCCATCAACTCTTTATTCAGACACTTTAGTTTTAGAGGCTTTCAGATTACAACATGTTCAGACAGTTATTTCAGTTGTTTTGGTATTGTTATACCATATTTTTAATAATGTATCAGTATTGAACCTTATGGCCTTTCAGTTTATGTTTCCGCATTTACGATATTACCATTATTATTCAGGACTCAGTTACGTATATCATTCATGAGTTAGCTTGTGGTCCTTCTAGATTATGAGCACGGTATAGTATTTTGGGTTCCAGATTTGGGGCATTACAAACTTGGTATCAGAGCTAAAGGTTCAACTGCGTCCTAGGAATTCTGAAAAGCCGCATCTTGTAGAGTCTTGTACATGGGTGTGCTGTGCACCATACTTATGTGCAGGAGGCTATGAGATATTTTAGGAATGGTTTCCCTTTTTTCAATATTCATGTCATGCGAGTGAGCATGAGCTCCAGTCAAACTCTCAGTTTAATCCCTTCTTCTCTTCCATTTACAGAATATGCCTCCAAAAGGGCTAACGAAAGAGGAACAGGGAATCAGTTAGCACCTCAGTTCATCCATGCAGATCCTCTAGATGAGAATGTCTCTCATGCAGAATTCAAAACTGCATTCACTACTTTAGCCAATTCAGTCACAACTCAGAATGACCGACCAGCTGCTGTTTCGACCAGTCGAGTGGCCAATTCTGCTGCAGCCAGGATTTGGGACTTTACTTGAATAAATCCTCCCCTATTCTTTAATTCTAAATCTGAATAGGATCCACAGGAGTTCCTCGACTAGGTTCAGACAGTCACAGATATCATAGAAGTGACTTCCAGTGAGGGTGCAGAGTTAACCACCTATAAGCTACAAGATGTAGCCCATACGTGGTTTAAGCAGTGAAAGGTAGACAGGGGTGTAGATGCAGAGCACATAAAATGGGAAGAGTATGCTACAGCTTTATTAGGTAGATTATTTCCCCTAAAGAAGAAAGAATCCAAAGTATTAGAGTTCATCAACCTCAAACAAGGTAGCATAAGCGTAAAAGAATGCTCCCTCAACTTCACCCAGTTATCCAGGTACACTCCTCATGTAGTAATAGATAGTAGATTTAGAATGAATAAGTTTGTGTCTGGGATATCATGTAGAGTGGTTAAGGAGTGCAAGACTGCGATGTTGATTAAGGAGATGGACATATCTAGGATTATGGTCCATGCTCAAAAAATTGAGGAACATAAACTTAAGAAGAAAGAGAGGGAAAATAAGAGGGCCAGAACTAGTAGTTATAGTATTTCTCATAGATATGGTGCACCAGGCTCTAAGGCCCAGGGTAGTGAGAGCAAGGTTTTACTCACCCACTTTGTGAGGAGTGTGGTAAGCATCATAAGGGTATATGTAGAGTCGGTATTTCTCAGCCATGGTCGCAGGGTGGTAACCGTTCTCAGAATAGACAGAATTTTCAGCCCTAGTTCCATCTTCAGCTAGTGCACCTATACCAAAGTTCAAAAATGACCATAGAGATGGTGCACCAGGCTCCAAGGCCCAGGGTAGTGAGAGCAAGGTTTTACTCACCCACTTTGTGAGGAGTGTGGTAAGCATCATAAGGGTATATATGTAGAGTCGGTATTGATGTGTGTTTTGGATGTGGTGATACAGGTCACAAGTTCTGAGATTATCCTAGGCCTGGCCCTAAAATTAAGCACAATCATCTTTCAACTCAGTCCGGTCCCCCGATCAGCAGGATACCAATTCCAGCGCTATCAGTGGGCAACGCCCAAACAGACTCTATGCACTTCAATTCCAATAGGATCAGGCAAGTCCTTCTAATGCAACCACTTGTATGTTACATATTCCTTATTTATATGTTCACGTTTCTTCAGATTTAGGAGCTTCCTTTTTCTTTTGTAACTCTTTACATAACAGTCAAATTTAAGGTTAGACCAAATGTTAAAAGGACCTTTTTCTAGTCCCCACCCTAGTGAGTCAGTCTAAAATATCCTGACAGGTATAACTGTCCAGTTATGAAATCTTTGAAAGTCAAGCCTTCAGGTTCCAGTAGTAATACTAGTATGTGTAGGAAATCCATAAGGAAAGATGATTCCCTACCCGTTCCTATCTCAGTTTAAAGTTTTGTACCTCAACCATCATGATACATACGTATGCTTTCCATTTCAGTCCTACGAATACAACTTATATCCATGCGCTTTGCATAGAATAATGTGTGTTTTAAGTTCCTCGTATGAGGAGTCCAAGTTCATCCAATATTGTGAATTATGTTCCACAAATTCAGAAATTCCAAACCTAGTTTGTGCAACTCATGACTCATGCACTCATGTTATGCTTTACAGTATGCTTAGCCCACACGATTCATGACTTCACTCCTAGTGTTCAGTCAAACTCAAATTATGCCACGTGTACCCTCAGTTTAGATCTATCAATGAATCTGTATTGTTAATGTTCCATCCCGTGACCTCAATTACAGTGTCATTTCAGTAATCAATATTCAGTAAAGGACTCAGATAGTCTTTTAGGATCATGGGTTTTAGATATCAGTTACTTAGCCATCAAAATTCAGTACTCCCGTACCAATCTAACCTTCAGTTATAGAAAACCAACATTCAGTCTCAGTTACAGTCTTAGTTATGTTACAATCTTAATTACCGTCTTAGCTACAATCTCAGTCCCAGTCTTAGTCCAGTAGTCAGATAAAAAAGTTAGTCCAATTTCAAGATTACCTGACCATAGCATATGGCCATCAATTACTCAATTATTAGTATTACAGTACCTCAATTTATAGAATATTTCTAAATCATGAGTAGACTCCTGGTCTTGCATTCCTAAGGTAATATAGTTTTCCCTCAATCAGGCTCAGTTACCTCATGTTAACCAGTCAGTCATTACCTCCTATGTATAATACCCTATAGTCTCAGTCCAGCTATCTAGACTAAGTATAGTTTAGTCTTACATATCCAGTATTCAGATATAAGTTATTCAGTTAATCAAATAAAGTTAGTATATATTTATGCATTCGTGCTCAACACCCACATAAATCTTTTCAGTAGTCTCAGTTGCAGTGTGTAAGGTATAATAACTTTGTCTTAGCTTCAGATCTCAGCTATCTAACCGTGATTAAGTACGTAGGTTCCTTATGCATCGCCTTAGTTTTCCTCAGTATCTCAGCAAAATCAGTATTCTTCGAGAGACCTAGGGTCCTAAGGGGGAGATACACGATAATTCCCCAAACTCTTATAACCTAAAATATGCCATTATGTCTTCTCGTAATGAATCCAGTTTGGAGTAAAGGGGTACTTATAAGTTGATCCTTAAACTCCAACCTCAGTCGTAAGCTATATATTCAAGGCACTCAGTTTAGATCACGATATCCAACTCGTGCATCATGTTCCAGACTCAGTTACGTTCATGTGTTTCCGCTCTTGCATATCTAGTAATTAATTTTAGACTCATTAGCATTTTCAATTTAAGGAAACAGTCTCCCTTGAAATTATCCAGTTTTATGCTCAGATTTCCATGATAAACTTGGTATCAATTCCCATTGAATATTCAGTCATACATTCATGAACCAGTTAACCATGCATCAGATAATCATGTTCAGTATGATACATTTAGTTTATCGGTCATGTCAGTCATGGAATCATGTTCTAGTTGTTCATGTTCAGTATGTATGTCAGTTTATATTTTCTTTCCTCTTACTCAGTCTTATTCAAGGATAAATGTTCTCAAGGGGGAGATATTGTAAGACCCCGTAAAATCCTAAAGCTTAATTCAGTCCTTTAAGCTTGTCAAGGGATCCCAGACATAGAAAATTCTAGCTAGGTTCCCAGACTTAGCCTATTATTGGCCTTCAAAAGTTGTCAATCTCATTTTTCTACCTTAACGTCCTTTAATGATCCATATTTTTATTAGTTCATGATCAAGAAGGTCAATAGATGTTCTCGGACAAGTTTTAAATGTTTTGGAACACATTTAGATTATGTTTGGAGTCCTAAAATAGTGGACAAATATGATCATGGCACCCCGCATCTCTAATCACGTTTGTCAAAATTTGTGCAAGCTGCCAGAGCTAAAACTTCTGAGGCTCAACACGATGTGGTACAATGCGTCAAGTATCGCATCGCAGCCATCAACGTGCCACGTCGTTTGTAGCATCGACACCTAGTTTTTTAGTCATTAAATATCCGTATTTTTAATAGTAAAAGGGTCAATTTCCCATCCTTAGATAAACCCAATAACATGTGATTCAGCCATATTTCACCCAAAATATAGAGTTTCTCTCAAGTTTCTCTCAATAACAAATTAGGGTTCTCAATTAAGGATTCAAATTCAATACTTAAATTCAAAAATCTCTCTATCAATCTTTGTAAAATCAGGAACTAAGGTATGTCAAGTGGTAATTTATGGATTTCTTTCATCTATGAAGTCCAAGAACCATCTTTCAAATTATAAAACATGATATTTATGTTGTGAGTTGTTTGTAACCATGTTTATCTTATTGTATGATTCTCAAGTTGGAATCCTTATGTATTTTCATGAATCTACGTTAGCATGCAAGATGAAATCCATGAATTGAGTTATTTATGATGTGTAATTTGATGATTTCACCTATGCCCTAAGTTGTGCATGTAGAGTATTTGATAAAATGGCTAGGAGGATAGAAATTAGATATTATAGCTCAATTGTAACTCAAATAATAAATGCATGCTTTACCCTTATGACCAAGACTGACTTCCATGATATTGTGTGCATTACAAGTATTTGATGGAATGTTCATGAGATTAGGTTGATGAAAGTATGACATGCCTATATGCAATTATATCCATGTACGACATTATGACAACCATGTGTTTCATGAAATCCCCAACTTATTGTATTATGAATTGTTGATATTGGTTATGTGTTCACGAAGTGTCAAGTCTTGTCAGTTTCATGCTATCAAATCCTGGGGGTACTTTTACCCAATAATTTAGATGTGTGCCTAGAGCTAGTGCCATTTTTCATGGTACTCATATTCAATCCATGATCATTAGAATTCAGTCAGTTACATGACTGGAAAACTCAATAATCTTAGTAATCTCAGTCAGTTATTCGATCTCAGTAGTATTCCGTCAGTCAATGGAATTTAGTGAACTCTGTTTAAATCAGCTAAAAATTACTATCAATAATAGTTTAGTTCAGTTTAAATTAGTTCAGTGTCTCTTCAATTGGGAGTACGATTTAACACTGAGTGAACCCAAGGATGGGGACTCACCTGTTAGCTAGTAGAGGGTGTGATCCTTAGAAGCAATCCTTGTATTTTAGAACTACATAGCCAGCATAGGTTGAGATATACCCTACGAGTTTAGGGATTTGACACCTTATTTGAGTTTTTCCTACTAGAAGGGATTGACGGAAGAGCTCCCTGTCAGAGAGGGTTTACTCACAACTTGTCTTGACCCGTGGCATGGTATTGACACCCTTCTAGATGGGGTTATAGGTTAGACCCCACCAGTTCAGTTTTGGGGCATGTCGGTTAGATGATTACCTCCTACAGTCTTAGTTTTGAATTTAGTGTCAGTAATAGAACTCAATTTAGTTCTATAGTTTTAGGACTGTCAGATACAGTCGCTCATCTTAGTACGGAACTCAGCTAGTTCCATCAGAATTAGGACTATCAAAAATATTTACCCAGTTAATATTATATTAATAATACGAAATTCATGTTATTAGTATTCCAATATCATGACTATTAGATACAGTTAATCAGACCAGTTCTTTATAATCAGATATATTAGAAATAGTCATTCCTTTATCAATAGTATGACATCAGTTCCTCAGTACTCAATGGACTTAGTCTTGTAGAATCCTAGTATTAGTACCCAGATATCAATACATCTACGTTATCGAAATTCATGAGTTAGTGTTATCACAATCTCAGATATAGTTATGTATTCATGTATGTATTCTTACGTTCAAGTTATTTAGTCAGTTAGTATTGTTCATGTATATGAGCCATTGTATTCAGCCTACCTTACTTGCATACCAGTATATTCAATCGTACTGACGTGTTTGTGCTATGTTGTTTTATACCATAGGCTCAGAAGCACGCACTCCAAAGTATCAGTAGAATTCTAGTTTCAGCAGTCAGAATCACCAATGAGTCCTCATCATTCGAGGATATTATTATTTGATTATTTATTTCTTTTAGTACTTAGTTTATTTTACTAGATGGGGTTAGTTAGGTGATTGTCCCATTAACTCTTTATTTAGACAGTTCAGTTTTAGAGGCTTTTAGACTACAGCATATTCAGATAGTTATTTAAGTTGTTTTGGTATGGTTATACCATATTCTTAATTATGTATCAGTATTGAACCTTATGGCCTTTCAGTTTATATTTTTGCATCTATTACCATTATTATTCAGGGCTCAGTTACAGATATCAATCATGGGTTAGCTTGTGGTACTTTGGAATTATGAGCACCGTGTAGAATTTTGGGTACCAGATTTGGGGCATTACATGAATGTTGGATTATTAAGGTATACTCTTCTTCTCTTCTCCTTTATATATTTTTACTTTAGCCTTCGTAGGGCTTATCATTTACTTTTGCCATCATGGGGATCGTCATTTACTTTTTCCCTTGTGGGGCTTTTTATTTACTTTCACCCTCATGGGGATTGTTATTTATTAATGATATAAATTTATGTATTGTGATGTTATGATGATACTGAGTAAGGCCAGAGGATGTGATGATATTATGATGATACTCGTCAAGATCGAATGGAATGATGATAATATGTGGATACCTGACCAGGCCAGAGGATATTGTTATTATATAATGATACAAGGGTTTGCTAGATAATATTATGATGTTATATTGATACCCGATAAGGCCTAAGGATATTATGATGATATGGTGATACCTGACAAGGCTAGAGAATGTTGTGATGATATGATGATACCCAGTGTGGTTGAAAAATATTGTAATGTTATATTATACCCGATAAGGCCTGAGGATATTATAATGATATGATGATACCCACCAAGGTGGAAAGATATTGTGATGATATAATGATACCCGATGTAACTAGAGAATATTAGGATGTTACATTGATACCCAGTAAGGACGGAGGATACTATGATGTTATGATAATGCTCGAAAAAGTTGAAGAATGATTATTGATGTACCTATGTGTACATCTAATGGTGCAAATCTGGCTAGCCCAATGTATGGCCGTTATATGTTTATTTATGCTCTTGTGTTGTTGGGTATAATATTGATACTGGAGATGTTGGTTATAGTCTTCTAATAAGTTAAGGTATAAAGTGGTATAGTTTTTGGTTTAAGGATGAAAGATACTCAGTGGTGGATATTGCTTAAATGGCTAATAGTGATTAATGAATTAGTGAACCTTCGTGATAAAGAGGACTAATAGCATTAATGGCTATTAATAGTGATGATTTTCTTATTATAGAGATTAGTAATGATGGGTTTAACAATGGTGGTAATTAGTTGCTATTGATGACTAAGTTTATGATGTTGATTAGTTGTTTAGTGGGAATTTATGGATTAATGCTGCCAGTTAATAAAGGATGTTAGTTGATAGATGGAAAATTAATAAATAGTGATTGGTGGATTCTGTTAGGTGGTGGCTAGTAGAATTATGTTGTCTAAAAATAAATATTGTTTAATTGGTGGATATGGTATAATGATGACTCTTAACTAGATGCTATATATTGGCTAGTTAGTAAACAATGGTTAGATATTGAACCATGAACAATGATTATATGATGAATAGTGGATAGATAATAATTAGAGATTATATGATGACTAGTGAGTAATTGGTTTTGTATTAAGTATTGGTTAGCTAGGTGTAACAGGGTGTATTGATGAGATAAATGCCTATAGGATGGTCTAGTTATTGTTATGAATCTATCGGTATATCTTATTTCATTACGATTATTGATGATGATATTATGAATGTTGGCAAATAACCATTTGATGAAAATTAAGGAAAGCTATGGATAATGAGAAAGTCTGGATATATTATTGATTTTATTCCTTTATGTTTCTCTTAGGTGTACTCTCCGGTGGTATGTGACACTGTGATGAGTTCTTTACTTTATACACTAATTAGTGTATGGGTTCCAACTCTATACTTGTGTTTGTTTGTGATTGTACTTGTGTTACTTTATGATTCCGAATAGATTATTTTTTATGCATGATGGTACTGGCATGCTTTGATCCCTTATGTTATATAGTTATTCTGACATTCAATATTTTATATGTACGGTAATATTGGTATGCGTTGATGCCTTATGTTATATTGTTATTCTGATATTTAATACTTATTATGTATAGCAATCTTGTCATGTTAGATGCCTTAGGTTACATTGTTATTCTAGTTTGTTTACTTATTATATACAACGATGATTGAGATAATTCTGGTTTGATTTTGTACCTTGACTTTGTTATGATTATCTTAAACTTTATCATTCTTATATCATGATTTTGCTCAGTCAGTCGATGATGCCTACCAAGTACCCATTGTTTGGTACTCATTCTACACTTCTTTACCTTTATGGTGCAGATCCATATATTAGTTGTCATTGTTAATCGTGGTTCATACAATGATTGATTCTTAGAGATAGGGTGAGCTCTTGGAGTCTGAGTCACCTAATTCCCTTCCATCTTTTTTCAGTCTTTAGTATTCGAGACAGATGTATTGATTATCCTAGACTTGGAGTTATATTAACACTATTAGTTACTCTTGTACTACCTCTACCAAGATTTAGGATTAGTATTTTGTATGATCTTTTATTCTATCTATAACCCTTATATTTACAATTGCCGTTCTTGATTTTTGCCTATATTGGGCCTTTTTGACCGAATTAACCCATTGCATTAGCTTAGGGTTATGGTATTAGCTTACCCATAAGTGGGAATTGGTAGGTGCTATCATGACTCATAAATTGGGTCATGACACTCTAATATTGATTTGAGAAGTGGTTACCATCAGTTGAGTATTCAGGCTGAAGATACCCCGAAGACAGCCTTTTGGACCCGTTATGGTCATTATAAGTTCCTAGTGATGTATTTTCAGTTGACTAATTCCCTAACTATGTTTATGGATTTGATGAACTGAGTGTTTAGGATTTATTTTGAGTTCTTTATGATTGTGTTCATCGGTGACATCCCTGTGTATTTGAGGAGTAGAGAGGAGCATATGTAATATTTGAGGATTGTACTCTGGACTTAGAGAGATCAATTACTTTTTGCTAAGTTCTCTAAGTGTGAGTTTTGTCTTAAGTCAGTGAAATTCCTTGGGCATGTGGTGTCTATGGATGGGATTATGGTAGACCGGATGAAGTTTGAGGTTATTTATGAATGGGCTTGGCCTACATCTCCAACCGAGGTTTATATCCTTATTGGCTTGGTCGATTATTATAGATGATTTGTCAAAGGTTTTTCTACTATTTTAGCACCTCTGACTAGATTGACTCAAAAAGAGGTTTCTTTTTGATGGTCCAAAGAGTGTGAATCGAACTTTTGAAAGCTTAAGGAGTTTTTCACTTCAGCTTATATTGTAGCTCTTCCTGTAGAGGGCGAGGACTTCGTCATGTACTGTGATGCTTTTGGCATTGGCTTAGGTTGTGTGTTGATGCAGTAGGGTTATGTTATTTCTTATCCACAGATAAATAGCCAGTTTAAGTGGACTAATCAGGTGCTTAAGGATATGCTCTGACCCAGTGTTATGGATTTTGGAGGTCAGTGGGAGGAGCACTTAGTTGTAGAAAAGTTCACATATGACAACAAATCATTAGAGTATTGAGAAGACACCTTTTAAGGCTTTGCATGGTAGGATATATAGTTTTAACTGGATGGTTTTTTGATTGTATGGTTTGAGACTTCTGAGATTCAACCCCACCATAATAATTTTCTTCAGGAGTTATTGGATTAAGTCAGGGTGATTCAAGATAGGTTGAGAACAGCTTAGAGTAGGTAGGGGGACTATACAGACTATAGGCTTTGTGCCTTGAGATTTGGAGTTAGTGATTGGGTATTTATTTATGTGTCTCTCTTGAAGGGTGTGATGAGGTTTGGGAGGAAGGGAAAGCTCAGACCTAGGTATATTTGACCTTTCGAGATTCTTCACACAGTTGGTGAGGTGGATTATAAGTTAGCTTTACCTCCCAATTTTGCTGTTGTCTATCCATTTTTCCATGTTTTTATGTTGTAGAGATACATTCCTGATCCATCTCATGTTCCTAGATGGGACTCAATCCAGCTAGATGAAGGTTGACCTTCATGGAAGAGCCTATGCTTATTTTAGCTAGTGATGTCAGATGGTTGCACACTAGGGAGATTCCTGTAGTTATGGTTTAGTGGAGGAACTAGCCAGTAGAGGAGGTTACTTAGGAGATCGAGAGAAAGATGCATATCCAGTATCCTCACCTGTTTGAGATTTCAGGTATATCCTAACCCTTTAACTTACAGACAAAAGTTCCTTTAGTAGGGGATAATGTAGTGACCCTTCAGGTTAATTTCCATATTTCTACTTATTTTTGCTGTTAGAGCTTTTCTATAGTTTCCCTAAGTCATTTATAACTTGTTGGGATAAACAGTTTGGTTACCAGACAGTTTGTTTGGTTTTTAGAGCCAATTCACTATTTTGAAGTCTTTAATGGTTCCAAATGGCCACCAGGAAAAAACTGTATTCAAATGACTTTGAATGCAAATTATGACTATTACAATAGCTCCAGAATATCAACTTTAGGCTAGGTGGACTCTTAGTTTGGGTCTCGAGGAACCCAAGCTCATTATGACCTATTGGTTGGGAAGTTAAGAAATTAAAAGTTGGGTGTGGGACCTGCTTTTTCTCAAAACAGCCTCGGATGGAAATTTCAACTGCGTCATTGGGTTTGGAATGTCGAATTTGGTATGGTAACATAGTTTGATTGCACGTATGGGGTTCCAAACGAATTCCAAAATCCCAATTGAAGTCCATTCCAAACTTAGAAAATCTGGTGCACCAGGTTTTTTGGTGCTACTGTGATCGAGAAGGGAAAATTGTGATCGCCAAGTGAGTTTTACCTGTATCTCTATTACAAAGGTTAAATCATGATCGCGGCATCTTATTTATGCATGAATATCATGATTTTGATGTCTAGTTGTGATAGCAACATCCGGGCACCTAGTATAGGTATAAATAGAACTTTTTTGCCCAATATTGCTCATTATTCATCCATTCCAAGAGGGCTAAAATGCTAAATAGTGATATCTCTTGAAATTAAAGCTTGTGGGTGATTTAGAGTTTGGTTAATACTTATTTACAGGATTATCTACTGATTTGTGGTAAGATTTCACCCTTTTCATGGTAGATCTTTTCTTATTTCTTGTTCAAAAATCCCAAAACCTTGGAGGCTTGATTTTAGCCACAAATTATATCAAATTTCACCCATTCTTGAGGGTAATGATTCCTTGATCATGTGGGAAGGTTTGGTTGGTTTTATAAATGCGATTTTCTTAAGTGGGACCACATGAGATTTCGGTATGATTTTTGGAACTGAAGCACAATGGTGCAATATGGGTAGCGTTATTCTCGTATTGATAAGTAGAATGTAAATTTGATAGCTTGGCATCTTGTAGAAGCTTCTGCATAGGGAAAAATGTTGATTCTATGGATTTTTTGAGCTTTCTTCGACATCCAGGTAGGCTAGGTTTTACCCCTTGTGAGATTAAGCTAATTCATAGTATGTTTATGATATTGTGTTGGAATTGGGATGTCTTTTTAGGTTTTGGTGTGATAAATTGAAATACTTGGATTAGTTGGACTGTTTAGTCTAAGTTAAACATTGGTTTTGGGAATAATTAGCTTAGTTAAACATTACCTTAGGTGAAGTTGACCTTGTAGGCTCTTGTTCAGGTTGTAAATACTTTGGTTACTCTACTAATGAGGATATTGACTTAGTCACTTAAGTTTAGGGTGCAACTAACCTTAGTTGCCATCACTTAGGTGGAATTGACTTAGTTTCTCTCTATTGGAAGAATATACTATCTTACGGCTAGTTTTGTCATATTTAACATCTAATAGTGGATTTCGATACTTTATACTAGTCCGGGGTAGATATTTCTTGGTAAATGATTGTGAGAATTTAAAAGTGGGCTCTTCGACTTACCTTAGGCCAAGACATATGTTATTTATGAAGACCTTTTATATGTTTGTGTGCATATTAGAAATATTTGTTGTGGTGATATCGATATGCCTTGGTACTTGATGGTTATGATGGGTTGACATTGGGGGCAACACTTATTAATTTCTCTATGAATAAATTTTTAATTAAGCAAATGATGAGCTAATTGATTATGCTTGTAATGACCCTTTCGGTTATTTTCTGTGTTTCCACTTATTTTTACTGCTTGAGCTTTTACATGCTGCCCCAACTCATTTAGGACTTGCTAGAATAGATAGTTTGATTATCGAGCAGTTTATTTGTTTTTTAGAACCAATTCCCCATTTAGAAATTTTCATTGGTCCTAAATAGTCCTCGAGCGTAAACCTCAATAAAATAGTTTTGGATGCAAATCCCAACTAGGCCAGCAACCCTAAAATATCAATTTTAGGCTAGGTAGCCCCTTGGTTTGGGTCCCACTGCACCCAAGCTCATCTCGACCTATTGTTCAGAAAGTAAAAAATCAGAAGATATAGGTATGGGACCCATAAGGGGCCTAAATAACGCGTCCATAACGTCGAACTTAGTGGGGTTACATAGTTCATTTGCAAAAATCAAAGTTTGAATGAGTCTCAGAGTTCAAAAATAAGTTTTGACCTTCCTAGCACCGAAGCATGGCGATCATACCTAATTAAGGGCGATCACGGCCCTATGCAGCGCTAACGAGGTACCTCTTTGCCTAGTGGGGTTATAAATATCCCCCTTGGTCGTGATTTGGCCATTTCCACCTCTCTTTGAGCTCTAGTAACCCTATAATGGCATTATAAGTTCAAATTGAGTCTTGGGTGTGAGTTGGAAGCTTGTTTAACATATATTTTTGTGATTAATAATAGATTTGAGGTAAGAATCCGTCCATTTCATTCTTCAATTTCTTAAATTTTTGGCCAAAAACTTAAATTGCTTAAGGGCTTGATTTTAGCCCTAATAAGCTTGGTTTTTACTTGATTTTTGAGGGTTATGATTCCCTAATGGTATATAAACATTGGGTTGATCTCGAAAATGTGTTTTCCATATGTGGGACCCACTTAGGATTTTTGCTTTCAATTTTGGAACCAAAGCACAATAGCGCAATATGGGTATCAATATTCGTGTAATGATATGTAGATTGTATTTTTGATAAGCTTGTCACCTTGAAGAAGCTTCTCATAAAGGAAAACCAAAGATTTAGCAGTTCGTGAGCTTCCTTTGGATTCGAGGTAGGTCAGGCTTACTTCTTGTTAGATTGAGCTATGTTATAGTATAATTGTGATATCTTGTTATATTTGGGAAGGGTTATATGTGTTGGATTGATAAATGGTAATACTTGGAATTAGTTGAATCATTTAGGCCATTTTGAACCCTTAGATTGGGATGCTTGACTTGTAGGCTAGAACCTTTGTTAATTGGACTTATTGTCTCATGGATATCATGAGAAGGCTCTAGTTGCTTCAATTAGATCGGTGTGACCTTGTCACTCAAGTTAAAGGTATATTGACCCTAGTTGCATACATTTGTGAAATTTCCTTAGTTCCCATGGATAAGTTAAGAGTAGTTCTCAATAAAGACCTTGACCTTAGGACTAGTGTTGGCTTGTCAAACATCTAAGGCTTGATTTAGATACCATAGCCTACTCCAAGGTAGAAATTGACTTAGAATGTATTTCACGGATTTAGATGTGGGCTTGTTGACCCACCTTAATGCAAGATTCATGATTAGTTACCCTTAACCCTTATACTTAGTAATTGACTAGAGAGTTCCCTTTGGTGGCAATATTGATAATTCTTGGAACTTTTTTGTTAGGGGAATGACATTGGAAATGATGCCCAAGTTACTAGGCCTTTGTATGCCTTATTGTCTAAAGCTTATGCCAAACTACTAATTATGTTCTTGTGATTAACCATTATTTGGGCTAACAAACATGCTTTTAAATAAGCCCTTGACTATAATATGGCCTAAGCCATGTATGATGTTATCGACCACGCTATGATCAAGATATATATAATATTTCATGCTATAGCTATCATTCATACTAAAGATAAATCATCTTTAGGCCAATGGTAGGCCAACGAATACGCTACTAATCAGCCATTGTTCATGATACCGATTATGGTTATGCCCAAGGTCTAAACAACTAGACTACAGATTATGTATGATGAGCCATTGATTATACATTGATTAAGCCTTTGTTTAGGCTAGTGTTCGGTCCGTTCACTATGCTTTTGCCCAAGTTATGATCATGCTGATAAATCATATTGGTAATTTTCCTTATTGTTGATATTAGAAAATATAATGTAAACAGTGCTAGAAGACACGCTTATTTACTATATACAAGAATTCTATATGAATTATGTTTGGACTCTTGTTATGCTTATGTCTAGCAACTAAATTAGTGATTATGTTATAAATCTTTTTTGTTGTTAATATTATGAGTCATGATACTAAGGGTTCCAAAAGGTATATTTATTGACTACATACGAAGCTATGCTACTGACCATGTTGAACCCGTTAATGCTTTGTAATATTCATGCTATATATATTCATATATTTATGGATAATTTGTCCTCAACGATGAATAATGAGATATAAAGGTATGCTTCTCCCTACTTCTCTTATACTTTAGACCTTGTGGGGCTTGTCATTTACTTTAGGCCTCGTGGGGCTTTCACTTTACTTTAGGCCTCGTGGGGCTTTCACTTTACTTTAGCCCTCGTGAGGCTTGTCATTTACTTTAGCCATCATAGGGCTTGTTCTTTATTATTGATATATATATATATATATATTAATGTGATGATGATGCCCGACAATGCCGGAGGATATATTAATGTGATAATGATGCCCGGCAAGGATGGAGAATATATTGATGTAATGATGATGCCCGACAAAACCAGAGGATATATTGATATGATTATGATACCCAGTAATGACGAAGAATATTATGATGCTACCCAACAAGGCAGAGGATATTATGATGATATGACGATCCTGGCAATGTCAGAGGATATTATGACGATATGATGATACCCAATGAGGTAGAGAATATGATGATAATGTGATAATACCCGGTGCAGCCAAATGATATATTGATGATATTATGACACCCAACAAGGCCGGAGGATATGTTGATGATATTATGATACTCGGTTCAACTGAAGGAAATGTTGATGTTATGACAATACCCAATTCAAAATTGACTAGCCCTATGTATGGAAATTATATGTTTATTTCTGTTCTTTTGTAGTTGGCTATAATATTGATATTAGAGGTATCAGTTATATACTTCTAATGAGTTGAGTTGTAAGGTGGTATAGTTGTTGATTTGAGGATGAAAGATTCTGAGTGGTGGATATTAATTAAGTAGCTAATAGTGACTAGTGGATTTGTGAATCTCAGTGATAAAGAGGACTAGTGACATTGATGACTATTTGTAGTAATGATTAACTTATTAAAGAGATAGGTGGCAATAAGTTTATTAAATAATGGTGACTAGTTGTTAGTGATGACTTACAACTATTCTTTCTTCAGGGGAAGCTAAACCCATATAGCCCATGGATGGATTAGGATGGCAAAGCTACACATCCCAGGTAAAGATTTTAATGGTATGCTAAACCCGGCCCCCTTTCCTGACATGGTAATATATATGTATGGCTGTGTACATATGGATAGTTTTACTTGTCTTTATGAATGACATTATTTTATCCTTATCTTGAGATCATGCTAGTGTTTACCCACTAACCCATTTACTGGCGGTTGTATACCCACGCTATGCAGGAACCAACCATTTTACCCCGTACATAGTGATTGACTCGGGGATCAACATTTGGACTGAAGTGGTGAGCTTTCATCCTTTGAAAGGCTCCATCATGTTATGGATATTTCTAGATAGTTTGATTTTATTTTGGATATTGGTTTTGTCCATGGTTGGGGGCATGTCCCAATTAGATTTTATTACTCTTTTGGTAAGAGGCTTTGTGGTATTGCTATGGGTTGGAATGGGCAGGATTGGTATAGTGTCAGCCTTTGCATTGGAATAAGCTGGTGGGGTACTATCATTAGACATAATTTCTCACTATTCCATCATATTTTATTTTGGAATTAATTATATAATATTTTGAAACTTATTTGGTTATGGCCTAGTTTATGGCCTTTGGAATGGTTTGGTATGGTTGGGCAGTTAGTGTAGGGTGGTTGGTCTCGATTAGGTCAATCACAATTATGATCCTATCCCAGAGTCTTCATGTGAGCTATTAAAATATCTTGTTATATGCTCAAAATTCAGCCAACTCAGGACAAGCTATTGAAGGTTGGATTAGGTAATGGGGTGGTCTCCGATCCAAGTTGGACTTGAGATACCTATTATGACAAGGCCTCTGGTTGGATTATGTCAGTATTATAATATTCTTATTGGTGAGTAGAATATGTTTTTGATAGTTTGACATCTTGAGGAGGATTCTTAGAATGAAAAAGTGGTAATTTAGTGGTTCATTGAGGTTTCATCAACATCAAGGTAGGCTAGGTTTATCTTTTATTAGATTAAGATATGTCATAGTATATTTATGATATCTTGTTATATTGGGATATGTTTTAGGTGTTGGTTGATGATATGAAAGACTTGGGACTAGTTGGACTATTTAAGAAGTTTGAAATGATTGATTTGGAATACTTAGCTTGTTGCCTTAAACCTTAGTGAATTAGATTTTATGGTTCATGCTTAGGATGAGAGTGCCTTAAATTACTTTAGTTAGATGGGAGTGACCTTGTCACTCATGCTTAGGGTAAGTTTGACCTTGGTTGCTTACACTAATAGAGTTTGCCTTAGTTTCCATTGGACTTAGTTAAAATGCCTGAGTAGAATCTCTACCTTTGGGCTAATTGGGGCTTGCTATATGTATAAGAGTGGATTTAGGTACCTTATCCTAGTTCGAGGTAGAATTTGACTTAGAATATATTTATGGGAGTTAGAAATGGGTTCTTGACCCACCTTAAGCCAAGATTATTGATTAGTTCTCTTGATACCTTTCTACGCTTATTAAATGACTAGAGAATGCCCTTTTTGAGGCCATAACTAGGAACCTTGGTACTTGTTGGTTATGATGGAGGGCGTTGGAAGTAATTCCTAACGATTATGCCATATGTATGATTTATTTATTAAACTTATGATGAGTTACTGATAATGCTACTATTTTGGCTATTGATTGGACTATCGTATATACCATTGAATGAGCCTTTGACTATGATATTGTCTAAGCCATAATTTATATTATTGACTATGCTATGAATAAGCTATAGATTATTCCATAAATTAGATATTGCTCAAGCTATTGATAAGCTACCTTTTATGCTAATGATTATCCATTGAATATACTATTGATAAGTCATTTCTCATGATATTACTTATGACATGCTAAACATTTATGCTAATAATCATGTTAGAAAACATCCTTATTGATGACCTTAGCAATTGTGTTATTATTTGTGCTAAAAGATATGATTATTGATTATATGAGAAATTATGCTATTAATTATGCTAGAAATCTTGATGCTTGACTATATTGGCACTTATAGCATTGATTATTTACCCAGTTAAATTTTGAAAGATGATGTTGACATTTATTATACCCAGCAAGGCCAGAGGATATTATGATGATATGTTAGTGTCTGATAAGTCTGGAGGATATCATGATGATATATTGATGCCCGACAAGGCCGGAGGATATTATGATGATATATTGATGCCCGACATGGCCGGAGAATATTATGATGATATATTGATGCCCGGAAAGGCCGGAGGATACTTTGATGAATTGATACCCGGCAAGGCCGGAGGATGGTTATGATGATGTATTGATATAATCAAGGCCCGAGGATGATTATATTGATGTGCCTATGTGCACATCTACCATTTTGAGTCTGGATATGCCCTATGTATGATAATTATATGCATATATATATGTATATACTTATATGAGATGTAAGTATGATACTGGTATTAGGGATGCCTGTTATAGCCCGAGAATGGGAAATATTCTTAAAGTAGTTTAGTTGATGATTAGTGTTAAATATAGATTAGTGGTGGATATTGTATAAGTGACTAGAAATAACTAGTTGATAAATGAGGATTATTTGATAAATCATGATTAGTTAGTAAGAGATGTTAGTTGATAAATGATGGTTGTCTATTAAATGGTGATTAGTGAATATGTGGTGAGTAGTTGTATAATGATGACTAGAGTCTATATGATAACTATTAATCAAATGACTTAGTTAATAAGAAGTAGTTAGTCATTAAGAGGTGACTAGTGAGAATCGATGACAAGATTGTTAAATGATGATAATACTATAAAATATGGGTACATTGTCTAATAATGGTAAACTATGAAATATCGGTAAATGATCGATTGAGGAAACTTGTGGAATGATGGTTAAATGATGATGAATGTTAGCTATAATGTTGGTTGATTGCTTTATTCTTCTCTTGAGTGTTCTTTCCAGTCGTATGGGAGGCTTTGACAACTTTTTATCTTTTCTACACTAATTAGCATATGGAAGCCAATTTTATAGTTGTGGTTGCATATGTTATTGCTTTATGATACATTATTATTTTGAATTGTTTACTTATCTTGCAAGATGATATTGGCATGTGTTGAGGCCTTATGTTATATTGTTATTCCAGTTTAATTACTTATTATGTACAACCATGTTGGAGATGATTCAGGTTCGGTCATGTACCTTGGCTTAGTTATGTTTTCTTATAGTTTATCATACTTATATCATGATTTAGCTCAGTCGGCTGATGATGCCTGCTAAGTACCCATTGTTTTGGTACTCATACTACACTTATGTACCTTTTTTATGCAGATCCTAGCACTGGTTGCCGCCGTTGATCAATGTTTGTCTGGTGATTGATTTTCGAAGATAGGGTGGGCTCTGGCAGTTTAAGTTGCCCATTTCCCTCTATCTTAATTATTTAGTCTTTTATTTTAAGACAAATGTATTGACTACTTTAGATATTTGGGTTGTATTTCTATTGTTAGATGCTCTTGTATTGGTTCTACCAGGTCATGGGATTATATCCTATGTTGATTATTTTTTCTATTTTGAACACTTTGTTTATTTATATATTGTGTTCTTAAAATTCGCCTATGTTGGGCATTTCTTAACAAATTAACCCATTTTTAGCTCCTGGTTATGGTTTAGCTTACCTACTTGTGGGATTTAGTAGGTGCCATGATGAATCATAAATTAGGTCATGACAAATTGGTATCAGAGCCTAGGTTTCACCGGTATTGTTGGTTCAAGAGAAAGTTTACAGTAGAGTCGTACGGATTGGAGCGATGATGTCTGTTTCATATATTTAGGAGTCTATGGGACATTATTAGGAGTTTTTAACTTCTTTTACTCATATCGTGCTAAGGGTCTAAG
The DNA here is from genome assembly GCF_002878395.1 of Capsicum annuum. Taxonomy (NCBI): domain Eukaryota; kingdom Viridiplantae; phylum Streptophyta; class Magnoliopsida; order Solanales; family Solanaceae; genus Capsicum; species Capsicum annuum. The sequence continues at coordinate 73,250,935 of NC_061115.1, read as the reverse complement.
TTGGTTTGTAGAAGTATTCCCTTAACTTTACTATTTCATAGATGTCCAAGACACGTGCTACAACTATACGAGATAAGGGTCCCAATACCAAGCCTGGGGATTCTAATACTATTTATGCATGACCTAGAGGCCGTAGACAGTTATGTGATATATCCCTAACTAGGGGTCATGATAGGCCGCCTTCTTTAGGTTCTATTACCATGCCCGACTGAGAGTATCTTCCGCCCCAACTAGCGGTGGTCTAGGGATAGCCCTGGATCTACCAAAATTTATTTGTTTCTTAGAGATTAAAGATGTATTGGTTCAACTTTTGGGTTTACTCGGTGTTGCACCATCTGATAATGCATAATTTATTGATCAGAGTGGTACTGATGTGAGGATGCAACCTGTAACTGTGGCTTGCCTTGAGGTTCCTCCTACACCGGAGGTTGCTCAACTGGTAGTTACTCTACAAGGGGTTTCCCAGCCCACTATATTTTCTCAGGAGCAAAAGGTGTTTGTTAGATTCTTGAGATTAGCTTCACATAAGTTTTTTGGTGCTCTGGGCGAGGATGCATATGTGTTTCTTATTTCTTATGAGGATTGGTTCCATAATTTGGTACTTGTTGAGACTCGTAGTGTAGATTACAGCAAATTTAAGTTGGTCTTGGCTGCTCGACATTGGTGAAGAGGTTATATGGATTCTAGACCAATTGGATCTTCTCCCATATCATTGACATAGTTCTTTGAGGTGTTCTTATTAAAATATATTCCTCATAGACTTAGATATCATCTGAGGGATTAGTTCTCTATATTGGAGAAGGACTCCATGATAATTGTAGAGTATGAGACTCATTTTCATAATTTTTATAGGCATGCGACATCTTTTCTAGATACTGAGTATGAGAGAGTTTGCTGCTTTGTTAAAGGGTTGAGACTTCCTAGTCGCATGTATACTCAGAGCTTAGTTGCTGTGGGTAGGTCTTTAGTTAAGGTGTCAGATCATGCTTAGGTGATGGAGGAGATGCACCGTGAGGGCTGTGATAAGAGGCCTAGGTTTTAGGGAAAATTTGGTGGGAGCCATCATAGTTCCCGAACCAGAGATAGTAGTCCTTAGAAAAGGTATCCTCCACGTCCATCCTATCAGTCTTAGAGTCCACCTAGTTGTCTGGTTCAGGCAGCGCTTTAGATTACTGACAGAGGTTAGTTTAGTGCCAAATACCACCCTAGAAAGGGCAGTGGTCAGTCCTCATGAGGTTCACCTTCTGGTTGTTCTAGTCGTGGTAGTTACTTTGGGTCAGCCAAATCTATTAGTACTCATTTAGCTCCTATCTCATATTATACTCATGGAGCTTTTGGTTACTATTCATGACATTTCCCTAGTCATTGGGCGATTAATGCTTTAGCTCAGAGTATTTCTCCATTAGAGAAGATTATATCTCAGCTAGAGGTAGTTCTCATGGTCGTAGGGGTAGTTTCTAGGGTACTTTAGAAGGTTCTTAAGCAGGAAGGATATAATATCTTGAGTTTTTGGCCCTTGGAAAAATTCATGAGTTTTGGACTTAATGGGTAAGGTACGACTCAAGGGTACCAATCGTACCCTTGGGTATAATTTAGGGATATCTCACTTGTGTTGGGAAGTAGGTTTGGCTTGGTTACTATCCAAGAGACGACTCAACATCATACTAGTTGTATGGTTGGATACGAGATGTATGATGCCAAGTCGTATGATGCTTGTTGGTTGGTCTTGTTGAAACTATCCAAAAATGTTTTAGGGTACTATTTGGGGTACCATTCATACCCTATGGTATGAGTTGGTCTTATGTTCTTGTTTGTTAGTTATTATAGGGGACCATGGTGAAGGCTTAGATATAAGCTAGGGTACCACTCGTACCCTAGGGTATATGTTAGAGGGTTGGGTCATACCCTCCTAGGAGTTGATTTTCATCTTTTAAGTGAGGGTAGTCCAGATATTTCCCACCCCAAAAGCCTTATGTCCCCATATTATATAGCCCATGGTGGTCCCTTAAAACACTTCAAAATACTCTCTCAAACTCACTCTTGAAGATTGGAGGCTAGCATTTCTGCAAGTGTTCTTCAAAGGGATCCAGAGTCAAGTTTCTCTCCAAAATCTTCTTGTATAAGGCATGTACTCCTTTCCTCCTTGTTAGTTCTAACTACAGACATTTTTAATGTGTTTTATACTTTGATCATGAATCATATATGGTGGACTTGAAAACCTATGTTGAGAGTTTTGGTGCATATTGTTAGGTGTTGGTTTAAACTATGTTTACACATGTTTTTGGTAATGGTTTGCATATGTGGATACTTGTTTTTTATGGTTTAACAAATGGGTTGTGGGTAACCCTAAATTGGATAGTTTATGCTTGGGTTTTGGTCTTGGTAAATGTATGCCCTCAACATGTTTGATAAAATGCCTGAGAGAATGTTTCTACTTTATTATTGAACTTTCATTGGAACTATTGCATGGTATGGTTTGGTAATGAAACCCTAAATGGATTTGGATGGTTTTGCATTAGTATAAATGGTTTAGCTGGTTTGGAATGATCTTTAAATGGTTTTGAAAGGTTAAATAGTAAAACTGTGGTGGTTATGAAATATAATAGAATAAAAACCTTGAGGGGCATATGCGAATCCCCTAATTGAATGAAATATCAAAATTGGATTGAATACTGAATGTCTTATAGGGTACAAGGGAATCCCCAAAGAAAAGATTAATAATGAAATACTTGTGGGGTACACGGGAATCTTCTAAGTAAGATTAATAATGATGTGCTTGTAGGGTGCATGAGAATCCCCCAAGTAAACTAAATGATGTAACCAATGGGGTGCATGAGAATCCCTTATGGTTGGCTAAGGACATTGCTAGCAAGCTATAGTTGGTATGATGATACCACTTGTAATAGACTTGATTTAAAATAAATGGAATAATGGTTTGGTTGGATAGTAATGATTTTAATCAGGCAATAATAGTGGGGTGTGATAGCTAACCGTGAAGGTGGGAGTTTAAAGGACGAACACTGGAAACTCATATTTGCTGACATAGGGATAGGTAATGATGAACTCATATATGAAACTATGAGGTATATGAGAATCCTCTAACACTATGAGGTATATGAGAATCCTCTAAGTACACTGTACATATATATCATCGAACGAAAAGGGTATTCGGGAATCCCCTACTCTTACCGTATCTTTGGTAAGTGCAGCTACACACATCGGACCCATATAGCCCATAGGTGGATCTAGGATGGTTAAGCTTCACATACCCAGGTTAATGATTGCAAAGGCATGCTAAACCTGGTTCCTTTTCCCAGCATGGTTATATATATGTGTATGGTTTGTATGCATATGGTTGGTTTCCTTGGTTTTAAAGGTTGGTATTATTTTATCCTTATATTGAGAGACTGGGTAGCAATCATACTCTAAACCGTCTTTAGGCAGTTGTATCCCCAATGCGATGTCGGAATTGACCATACTACCTTTTCTTCTCATTGATCAGATTCTAGAACAGTCGATGTTGGATTAAAGTAGTGAGCTTTCATAGTTTGGAAGGCATCTATTTTATGTCATGGATTACTTTATATACTTTTGTCATTTCATAGACTTTGGTTTTTGGCTATGGTCGGGGGCATGTCCCGACTAGGCACTCTTTGGTTTGGTCATGAGGCTTTGTATGGACAACTGTGGACTTGGGTATGGATTGATCATGTTATATATATACATTGGGTTATTGTTTTTATTTTGGTTTATGGTTCTGTATATTTATTGGTTTCGGTTATTGGATGGAGTGGCTTGGTAGGGTTGTCCTCGAATATAGGCTTATCCCAAAGTTATTACATGGTAATTATGCTATCTTGTTATATATTCGAAGTTCATCCGACTCAAGGTATATGTGTTGGTTTGTTGGGTTGGGCATCGGGGAAGGTTTTTGATTTGGGTTGGGCTTGAGATTGCCTGATATGATAAGGCCCCAATTTGGGTCATGTCAAGTTAGTATCAGAGCCTAGGATTCGGTGTCATGGGGTGTCCACAAAGCAATGTCAAGTAGAATCTTGCTTATGGGTGTGTTGTGCACCATATTTATAATCAGGAGGCTACAAGACATTTAGGAATGTTTCACTTTCTTGATGTTCTATTCTCGGGGTTTGAAGTCTAAGGTTTTAAACTTTTCTCTAAATCTTTTTTGGTTTATTTTCTTTAGATCATGTCCTTTCAATGATCCAAAGTTCTTGGAAACTCACCCATCCCACTCAAGGATGGCATCGATTAATATAGTCCAACTTATGAGGCACCGACCCTTTGAAGGGTCGGAGTTTTCTATTTTCCCCATAGATTCCCACCAATCTCCACTGACCCTACTTCGAAAGGTGGCACTTATTCTCGGTTACCTCTAGGAGATGTTACCAATGTTGTATTTTGTCATTCTAATAATATATTGACCCAAAAAGTGACAACTATATCATGCCAATTTGGTCCTATTGGTGTAGGGAGGAATGAGGCAAGGTCCAAAAATAGGCAAGGTATGGTGTCTTGATTTTTGAACAAAAAAAAAGCCAATGATATGGTGGTAAGTAGTCCAAGAGAAAGAGTTGGGTGGGTCCTAACTCCTATTTTGTGTTAGTGCTCCCTACTTAAATCCGTTGGGAGCCTGATATTTTTAGATTGGTAGTGCTTATAGGGCACAAGGTGCCCAATCCCGGGCCATTGGGGCCTAATCTGCACCATCTTATCCTTCTTGTAAATTTTATGGTCAGTCGCACCGTGGTTATTGCGAGGAAGGAAGGAATCATTATTTTAATTACGGCTAATTGGGTCATATGCAATGAGAGTGTCCCATAATGATTTTCGCTTGGGTAAATAGGACACCGGTTACCACTTCTCTAGCTCTTTTACTAAAGAGTGCTGTTTCTAGCTTCGACATGAGTCGACATCATCTCAATAACTACACTATCCCTCAGGAGTCTAAGACATCTTCTGATGCTGACACTAGTATGTTAAAAACTCTTTTTCTGTGATGTATGTATGAGTTTTTTGGTCCAGGGTCCGCTTTCTCATGTAACACCACTTGTGGTTGTGTATTTTGGTTTAGGTCCCTTGGTTATTTAAGACTCTTCACTTTTTCTATTTCTACCCCCGTAGGTGATTTCGTGGTTTCTAAAAGAGTCTATAGGGGTGTGTGGTATTTGCTGGTCTTGGAGGATTGGTTTGACTCGGATATGATGGATTTTGATGTCATTCGGGGGATGGATTGGTTATACTCGTGCTATACATTTTTAGATTGTCGGGTCCATACAAGTTTTCCTTAGACTCCTTGGTGAGTAAGTTAAGGAATGGGAGGTAGGTTTCATTCCTTAGATATTAAGGAAAAGGTTACATGATATCTTAGAACTCATAGATTGGTTTCCAAGAGGTATCTCTATCATTTGGTCCAAGTTAAACATTCTAACTCGAAAGGTCTTTCTTTGTATTTAGTTATGGTGATGCATGAATTTCTTATTGTCTTTTTTGATGATCCTCGTGATGTCTTTCCAATGGGAGGTTTAGTTTGGGATTAGCCTTATTTTGGAAACTTGTCCCATTTCTATTCTTTCTTTATAGAATGGTTCTCGTTGAGTTCAAGAAGCGAAAGGGAAAAATTAAGAGATCTCTTAGGTGAAGGTTTCACCCATCCTAGTGTTCTCTATGAAGTGTTTTCATTCTTGCATGCAAAAGGGGAATGGTTCCCTGGAAATGCATAGGTTGTCAGTGGGTGAATAAGGAATTTTAGGGTATCATCTTTGTGGGGTGAACCATATGTGTATATTCTATATGAGGTACTTTGCTGGTAGTACATGGTGGTCTATAGATACTAGGCTTGAACCTAGATGCTTGATCTTGTTAATGGAAGTATGTTAGATTAGGAATAGTAATGCAAGAATTTTGAAGGTAAATTAGTAGGTTGGATGAGGTGTGTAGAAGGGGTCAGGTTGATGGCTTGAGGAGTACAATAGTAGGAAGGTGGTGATATATAGGTTAGGGATTCAGGTTTAACGGATTGATTGGGGGTTTAGTCATTGGTTGGGTTAGAGCATGGTGTTTCTATGATTATACTAGGCTCTAGGTAGCATATGGATGAATAAGGTTTTGGATATTGGAAAACCAAGTGCCCTAGTATACATCCTTGGTCATACCTATAAGAGCAGAGTGTGGTGCTTATTGGTGACATGCTATGAAGGTCAAGGATTAATCTCAAATTTTCTTCTAGCTGTGGACTCTAATGGTAGGTCAAGTTGCATATTCAAGTGATTTTCTCCTATCTCGGTTAAGAGAGCACTCTACTAGTGTTGTATAAATTCTTATAGCCCTTATTGCTTAGGTTTATATTTTTCATTTGCCTTTTTCCCTAGATATGAATCTTGACTTTACATTACATTACGATGGTATATGTGGTTGTATTTCTTTTGGTGTCCAGTCCTAAGGACTCCTTTTACGGTATGGTTATGCCGGGATGGTTCTTTATTATGGTCTAGGTCGATTCTATGAATTACTTAGTTCTTATGGTGCCGTATCTTATTTTGGAGGTCTTACCAGGGTGGCATGGATAATTTTTGCAATTTGGTTCCTTAATGACCCTTCCTATAATTAGGGTAGTAGTGGCCTGGAAAGCATGGTAGTGTTTTGAAAACAAGGAATGTAGAAGTCCCTAAGTGGGGAAGAGTCTAGGGTGACTACTAGTGTTAAGGTTTTGAAAGACGACATAAGGTTGTTGTCATGAGAAATGGTTAGAAACAGAATAGGTGGTGAAACCTTTATAAAAGTTATAGGGATTGCTAGATCCTTGGAAGGACAGATCATACCGTGAGTATATAGACGGTAGGCTTGAACGTTGTAATTGGTAGATATACCAATAGTTGTGTTGGGTACTTAAGAGGCTTGGGGAGGCATGATTTATGAATTATTTTCATGGCATAATTATGTTATGGTTTTGGATTTCCCACTATATGTTAGGGTCTTTGGTTATAATGGTTGGTTATGGTTTTTTTCTATGTCCTTTAGTTATGGTTTTCATATTATAATGGTGATGGAGTGGAGCAGTGTTGCGGGATAGATGTAAGGAGTTGAGCCCGATGGCCTAAGTTAACTCGTTTAAGTTTTGGATAGGCTTGAACATGGGGGTGGTGTATAGCTAGACTCAAGCTCTCCTATTAATGTGTCTTTGGGAAACTGTAAGTCGAATTGGACTTGCTTTCTAGCATGAGATCCATTCACCCGGTAATCCATGTGGTTGTGCAGAGGTAAAGTGTGGATGGTCCTTCGTTGGTTATTCTGCTGGGTGGTATTGGTATCTCGGATCCTTTGTTCCTTAAGGAGGTTTGGGTGAGGATCTTGGGATGGAAAGTTTGCAAGTTATAGGCAATAGGCGTGGCTTTGGTGAATGTTGTATGGTGGAACCAAGAGTCCGAGAAAGCTATTTGGGATATGGAAGGGGACATGGAGTCCAAGTATTAGTGTTGGTTCTTTATGTTGGAAACTCATGCATAAGGTATGTGTTATTCATCACATCTTGTTTTTCTAACTTGGTTAAAGAAAAGGAATGGTTTCTCCCGCATCTTTGTTTTCTAACTTAGTTAGAGGTCAGAATGGAGGTGTTGGTGTGTAAATTGTGCGTGGTATATATGGTGATTTTCTCATCTTGGTTTATGTCCTTTTTTTCTATTTTCGGTGAAGGAAAATTGGACGTGTTTTAATGTGTTACCTCATTCTTGTTCTTTCCCTTACCCGTCATTCGAGGAAGAATGATCCTAGTGGGGGATACTATAATACCCCGGGTTCTTAGCCCTTGCAAAAATTCATAAGTTTTGGACTTTCTAGGTAAGGTATGACTCAAGGGTACCAATCGTACCCTTGGATTCGATTTGTGGCTGGTTCACTCGTATGTTGGAAAGTAGGTTTGGCTTAGTTACTGTCCAAGATACGACTCAACATCATACTAGTCGTATGGTCGGATACAAAGTGTATGATGCCAAGTAGTATGATGCTTGTTGGTTGGTCTTGTCGAAACTATCTAGGATACAGTTTAGGGTACCATTCGTACCCTAAGGTATGAGTTGGGCTTGTGTTCTCATATGTTGGTCAATATAGGGGACGATGGTGAATAGTTAGGTATGAGCTAGGGTACCACTCATACCCTAGAGTATGAGTTAGGGGATTGGGTCATACCCTCCTGGGAGTTGATTTTCAGCTTTTAGGTGAGGGTAGTCCGGATATTTCCCACCCCAAAACCCTTATGTCCCCATATTATATAAACCTTGGTGGTCTCTCATACCCCTCATTGGAAGATCAGAACACTTCAAAATACTCTCTCAAACTCACTCTTTAAGATTGAAGGCTTGGGTTTCTACAAGTGTTCTTCAAGGACTCAAGAGTCAAGTTTCTCTCGGGAATCTTCTTGTATAAGGCATGTACTCCTTACGCCATTGTTAGTTCCAACTAAAGTCATATTTTAATGTGTTTTTAAGATCAATCATATATGGTGGATTTGAAAACCTATGTTGAGGGTTTTGGTGCATATTATTGGGTGTTGGTTTAAACTATGTTTTCACATGTTTTTTGTGATGGTTTGCATATGTGGGTACTTGTTGGTTATGTTTTAACAAATGGTTCATGGGTGACCCTAAATTTTATGGTTTATGCTTGGGTTTTGGTCTAGGTAAAGCTATACCCTTAACTTATTTGATAAAATGCCTAAGAGAATGTTTTACTTTATTGTTGAACTTCTATTGGAACTATTGCATGTATAGTTTGGTAATGAAACCTTAAATGGATTTGGATGGTTTTTCATTGGTATGAATGTTTTAATGGTTTAAATGGTTTGGAATGATCTTGAAATGGTTTGAATGGTTAAATAGGAAAACCATGGTGGTTATGAAACCTAATTGAATGAAAACCTTGTGGGGTACATGGGAATCCCCCAAGTGAATGACATTATAAAATTGGTTTGAATGTTGAATGTCTTGTAGGGTACAAGGGAATCCCCCAAGCAAAGCTTAATAATGAAATACTTGTGGGATACACGGGAATCCCACAAGTAAGCATAATAATGATGTGCTTGCGGGGTACATGGGAATCCCCCAAGTAAATGAAATAATGTAACCAATAGGGTGCATGAGAATCCCCTATGGTTGGCTAAGGACATTGCTAGCAAGCTATTGTCGGTATGACGATACCACTTGTAATAGACTTGATTGAAAATAAATGGAATAATGGTTTGGTTGGATGGTAATGGTTTTAATTGGGAAATAATGGCGGGGTGTGATAGCTAATCGTGAAGGTGGAACTCGAAGGGACGAACACTGGAAACTCATATTTGCCGACATGAGGATAGGTCATAATGACCTCATATATGATTCAATGAGGTACATTGGAGTCCTCTAAGTACACTGTACATATGTATCATAGAGAGAAAAGTGTACTCGAGAATCCGCTACTCTTATGGTATCTCCAGTTCGTGCGGCTACATGCATTGAGGCCCGTTCAGGGGGTTACAATTGACCTATATTGCCCTTGGGTAAATCTAGGATGGTTTAGCTACACATACCCAGGTTAATGATTTTAAAGGCATGCTAAATCCGATTCCCTTTCTCGTCATAGTTATATATATATGTATGGTTTGTATGCATATGGTTGGTTTACTTTGTTTTAAAGGTTGACATATTTTATCCTTATCCTGAGTGCATGCTAGCGTTCACCCGCTAACCTATCTTTAAACAGTTCTATCCCCACGCGATGCAGGAACCAACCATACTACTCTTCCTGCTCATTGATCGAATTCGGGAACAGTCGGTGTTAGACCTAAGTAGTAAGCTTCCATCTTTAGGAAGGTATCTATTTCATGTCATGGATTACTTTATATACCTTTGTTTTTTTTATAGACTTTGGTTTTTAGCTATGGTCGGGGGCATGCCCGGACTGGGTACTCTTTGGTTTGGTTTAGAGGCTTTGCATGGATAATTGTGGACTTGGTTATGGATTGATCATGTTATATATATGTAACGACCCGAAATTGCCTCCCGGGATGTCACACGGTGCTTAAGGCTACAAGTTGCCCCAAGCTAACCCTTTGAGCCTGTTTCTTCTAATAATACTCATTTCAAGATGAAATAATTCAACACTAGAATAGTCATATCATATGAAAGGAGATACATAAAAATATTCGGTCCAAAGGACCACAATACTGGAATTCTCAACACAATCACACTCTGGTAACTAGTTTGACAAAGCCTCTGCTAATCCTTGAACTAGAGAGCCATCGGGACAGGTCCAGAACTGACCCAAAATGAACTGAAAGTAATAACATAGTCTCTCAAATGCGGAAATGTCTGAAGATAGGTCCTCGAACCACGAGGACTCACCACTGTAGGAATGTATGTGGATCAGCACTTGGGAATGTACTGATTATGTGGGGGTGCATGCATTTATATAAAACAACATCAACATTCTTTAATCAAATTATGCATGCAGTAAGTAATGACTCACATGGCTTGAATAAGTATAAAGTTTAAAGATCATAAATCATGTAGAATGGAGTATGTAACACAAATATCATAAGTCATCTTAGTTTAACTTTGAATCATACTTGAAGGCATTTCATTCACTTTAGGAAAATATCTCGTTTCAAGCTTTAGGGAAATCATTCAATCTCAATGGAAAGATACTCTAGTTTAGGGAAATAACTTATCTCATAGATTTAGAGAAAATACTTATATCAAGGGAAAATACTTAAGTCTTAGAGAGCAAATCTACAACTATACTATTAGGAAAATAACTTGTATCAAGGGAGGTTCTCTTAACCAACATAAAACATGAGAGCTACATGGAGTCCAACGTTTTGTCCTCTTAAGAAAGAGACATCACGTTGGGGATAGGCGTCATACTCTGGCCAAGGGGTATAACCTCAATTCAGTGATCACTTATCTTGGCCTCGGGCACAATCATCTCGGCCTTAGGCCCACAATCTCAAACCTATGGTGGCACGTAGTTCTGGGGTAAGAAACTGTAGTAACTTACCCAACTCAGTGCTAAATACTACTCCCTTTAGATTATCTCACTCATCTCATGAAAATCCACTTTCAAAATAATCTCATGGTTCATAAAAACCCAATAATCAAATCTGTAATCTCATGTAGTGAAATGGATTTCAAAGATCGAAGACCATTAGGTCAAAACATTTCTTAATAATCTCAGAATACTCAAATAGTGGGTGCTTTAGCACAAAAGTTCATAAAATTGCAAGTCTCAAGTAGGGATTAATAACCCATAATTCAATCTCAATTTAAACTCATAAAAATGCATACTAGATAGCATATAGATTAATAAATCATATAGAAATCTGGAATCCACAGCAAGTTAGCTCATAATCTCCACATACTCATTTACTTCAATATCTCAAACATTTCAACTATTAACTTCTCAAGGATTAAAATCTTGGGGTATAGACCCATCTGCAATTTCTAAATAAAATATGTAAAAATCATGCCATTATACTCTAAATTCATGGGAAACATCAAAAGCTTGCAACCAATAACAATGGGTGAAAACCCACAATTCAATTTCATGTAAAATCTCATAAATTACAGAAAATTGTAGTTTAAATAAGCCTTTGGGAACAAGGGTGAAAGGATTACCCTTGTTTAAAACCCCACATACCTTAGATGATGAAATTGGATGAACAAGCTTGCTTCAAACTCTTCTTCTTACTCTTGAGAGAGGGGTCTTGCAACCCTTGGAATTGAGGAACTTAAATCTCAACTCAATTTGTAGAATCTATGGTGAGCTCTTGGATTTCTTTGAGAAGAGTTTTAGATTTGCTCTTCAGGGAGAAACCCTAGACTTTGGATGTTTTGGGGAATAATGAGGCTATCAGGTTCGTTTGGAATATATCTGAGGGTTAAAAGAGTGGAAATACCAAAAGACCCTTTTAAAAATGAGTTAAATATACTGAACAGGGGCTGCGACGGTCGAAGCGATGGTCTGTCGCTATCCTGATTGTCCGTCGGATCGTCCATCGCATGCTTGTTGGAAAAAGAACAAACTGCCTCAATGTGATGATCAAAGCAACTGTCCGTTAGAGCCTTGATGGTCCATTGGATCGTCCGCACGTTGGCTAGGATGAGACCACACTACCTCAGTGGCGACGGTCTTAGCGACAGTCCATTATAGCATTGACGGTCCATCATCCTGGCCATCGCACTTGGTCTAGGAAAGAACGTTACTACCTTGGTTGCGATGGTCCAAGAAACGGTCCGTCGTAGACTCGATGGTCCATCGGATCGTCCGTCGCACCTGGGCAATTTTGATAACTCTCAATGAAATGGCCATAACTTCTCACCCCGATGCCGGATTGGGACAAAATTGGTATCGTTGGAAAGATAATTCAATTCTCTACATGAAAAAAAGTCAAATTTAAGAAAATCATATATAGTTTAAATACCAATAACTTGGGAAGTCACTTCTCAAGCTTTTAGAGTCAGAATTACACTTCACTTGACACACTCTAAGACCCGTATTACGAGGGAACTTTGTGGGGTCTTACAATATCTCCCCCTTAAAAGCATTCATCCTCAAATGTCACTAGTTAGACAAGGAACACAGAAAAATAGAGTACATATAGCTGAAGCAATTTGCTAAACTACTCAAAATCTCTTTAAACTCTTAAATACCTCAGAAATTGCAAGAACTCATGCAAGAATAGATTTATAGCAGAACTTCAGATTAGAAGGGCTAAATTAAGGAAGAATAACACCTTAGGATTGATCTGAACTCATGGAAAAGAGTTGCGGGTACTTGGCTCGCATGTCTGCTTCTTCCTCCCATGTAGCGCCCTCAAGTGACTGGTTCCGCCACAACACTTTGACCAAGGGAACCTCTTTGTTCCTTAGTCTATGGATCTAAAAATCTAGGATCTCAACAGGAATCTCATCGAATGAAAAATTGTTCTAAATATCAGCACTCTCTGAGGGATCTACTATAACAGAATCACCAATATGCTTTTTAAACATGGAGACATGAAAAATAGGATGAACGGTTGACAACTCTGTGGGCAACTCAACCTCATAGGCTAATTTCCTAACACGGCTCAAAACTCTATATGGGCCAACATAACGGGGACTAAGCTTTCCCTATTTACCAAACCTCTTCACCCCTTTCATGGGTGAAATATTCAAGTACACCAAATCACCTACTTCAAACTCAAGGTATCTTCTTCTCACATCGGCATATGACTTTTGATGACTCTGATCTATCTTTAACCTCTCTCTAATCAACTTAACTTTCTCCATATCTTCAAACACTGTATCAGGCCCAATCACGGCAGCTTCACCCACTTCAAACCAACCTATGAGTGATCAACATCTTCTACCATACAAGGCCTTAAATGGTGCCATCCCGATGCTAGCATAGTAACTATTGTTATAGGTGAACTCTATCAATGGAAAATGCTCATCCCAACTTTCTTTGAAATTAATAGCACATGCCCTCAACATGTCTTCTAGGGTCTGAATGGTCCTCTCAAACTGGCCATCTGTTTATGGATGAAAAACGAAACTCAAAAGAACTTGGGTACCAAGACCCTGCTGAAACACCCTCCAAAACTGAGAAGTAAATTGAGTACCCCTATCTAAAATGATCAGTAAACACATCAATATAAACACCATAAAGATAGTGTATCCAAATTTTCAAAGCAAAGACCATAACAGCTAACTCAAGATCATGGGTTGGGTAATTCTTTTAATGTGGATTTAATTGTATAGAGGCATAGGCTATAACCTTACCTCTTTGTATCAACACACAACCTAAACCAATTCTACATGCATCAAAATACACCATAAAACCATCTGTACATCAGGCAAAGTCAACACAGGGGCTGAAGTAAGTCGAGTCTTTAACTTCTGAAAACTTTTCTCACAGGAATCTGACCACTGGAACTTAACTTTCTTTTGGGTTAATCGGGTCATGGGAGACGCAATAGAGGAGAAACCTTTAATAAAATGGCGGTAGTATCCCACTAGACCCAAGAAACTTCTAATGTCAGACGGAGAGATAGGACTAGGCCAATTTCTTACAGCTTTTGTCATTTAAGGATCAACTCTAATTCCTTCGGCTAAAATAATGTGACCCAGAAAGGCTAAGACCTTAGCCGAAATCTACACTTACTGAATTTGGCAAATAACTGGTGACCTCTAAGAGTTTACAAGATAGTTCTACGGTGATTCGCATGGTCACTCTCATTACGAGAGTACACAAGGATGTCATCTATGAACACTATGACAAACATATTGAGATATTGCTTGAATACTCGGTTCGTGAGGTCCAGGAAGGTGGATGGGGCATTGGTTAGCCCAAAAGACTTGACTAGAAACTCAAAGTGACCATAGCAGGTTTGAAAGGCTGTCTTTGAACTATCACATTCCCTCACTTTAAGTTGGTGATAACGGATCTAAGGTCTATCTTAGAGAAATAACTTGAACCTTGAAACTAATCAAACAGGTCATCAATCCTCGAAAGAGGATACTTGTTTTTGACTGTGACCTTGTTAAGCTGATGATAGTCAATGCACATACGCAAAGAACCATTTTTCTTTCACATGAATAAGATAGGTGCGTCCCAAGGAGAAATACTAGGTCTAATGAAACCTTTGTCTAAAAGATCTTTGAGTTGCTCTTTCAACTCCTTAAGCTCTGTAGATGCCATACGGTATAGCAGAATAGAAATGGGATGAGTATCGAGAAGAAGGTTAATCCCAAACTCTATCTCTCTATTGGGAGGTACCCCTGGGAGATCTTCCAGAAAAACATCTGGAAACTCACTAACAATTTCCACTGATTGAATAGTTGGAGCCTCGGACTTAGTGTCTTTGCCTCTAACTAGGTGATAGATGCAACATTTGGATATTAGCTTTTTGGCTTTGATATAGGAGATAAAATGACTCTTGAGAGATACCTAATTCCCGGACTACTTAAAAACTAGCTTATCAGGTAACTGAAACTTGACCACATGGGTACGAAAGTTTATAGATGCATAAGAAGAATAAAGCCAATCCATACCCAGAATAAGGTCAAAATCCACCATGTCTAACTCTATCAAATCAGCAAGTATGAATCTATGAAGAGCAGTAATAGGACAATCTCTATACGTTTGTTCAGCAACAACTGACTCCCTTACGAGTGTATAAACTAGGAAAGGCTCAGAAATCTTTTTGGGACTCATTTTGAAATTCACAGCTACAAGTAGGGTCACATAAGAGAGACTTCACCCGGGGTCCAACAACATATAAACATCAAGAAAAAAGACACTGAGCATACCAATAACAACATCGGGAGAGTCCTCCTGCTCCTGATGGGATGTTAAGGCATAGAATCTATTATGGCGCTGACCGCCAGCAGTGCTAGGTAAAGTTCCCTAAACAGGGGCGAGACAAGGGATAAGAGCTGGTGTACTAGCAGTCTGTGCCTGAGGTCGGGCATATTTATTCCCCTGTCTAGCATGAGGACAATCTCTAAGTTTCTGGCCCTACTTTACACAGCCAAAATAACCCCTCAAGTATATGAAACACTCACCAGGATGAAACCTATCACACTTAGCATAAGAAGGATAACGGGGCCTGTTACTAATACTGTTCTGCGACCTAGACGTATAAAACCTGGCCCTTGCTCCTGCCTGCCTCTAGACGCGAGAGAACTACCTGATGAAGGTGCTAGCATAGATGGACATTTATGAAATTGAGGGTGGTTCCCTCCATGGAACCTAGGCTGGCTAAACCCATGCTGCTCAGATCTAGCCTTCTTGTTGCCCCTTACTCTCTCTCTCTCTCTAATCTTATCCATCTCTATCTGTTGGGTATGTATCATTAACCTAGCCAGAACCATATCTCTATGCAACATCGTAATCCCACACTCCTTCAATACCAACCCAAAAACACCAGTCACAAACTTGCTCATACTAGCCCGTGTGTCAGAAATCAAATCAGGAGCATACTTGGCCAACTGGTTAGACTTCAAGAAGCACTCCTTAACAGTCATTGAGTCCTACCTTAAGTTTATAAAATCCTTAATCTTTGGCTCCCTCATCTCAAGCAGAAAGAACTTGTCTAAGAATGCATCTTGGAACACCTGCCAAGTCATAGGAGCAACATTATCACCTCTACCCTTCCTTCATGATACAACCCAGTCATAAACAATGTTCTTCAGCTTATAGGATACCAACTCAACACTTTCTTCCTCAGAAACATGCATCACATATGTGATCTTTCTCACCTCCTTAAGGTACAACTGTGGGTCCTTATCTACCATAGACCCATAAAACTCTGGCGGATTCATCCGCATAAAATCACAAATCCTAGAAGTAGTTATATCACCTCCGTACTGATTTGCAACTACAACCTGGTTATTGGCCCAAACATTAGCGGTTAGTGATTGGGCTAAAGCTTGAAAGGCCTCCCAAAACTCAGCATGAGACACAGTATTATTTAAAGAATCAATCGATGGAGGTTACTCATCATTATTTCCGTGGGTATTCACTCTTTGAAGAGGCATTTTCTGAAATAGGAGAGCAAGAATTATTAGATGAGAGGGACAACTGTAGGCATGATAGAATCTGAATGAAAGAAACAAATTTTTCCTAAAACGTCTTGTAGCCTCTTGCTCATAGATGTGGCATGCTAGACACCGATGATCAAGACTCTACTCAACGCGGCTTGTCAGACTCCCTAGGACTCCTTAAAAACCTTAGGCTCTGATACCAAGTTTGTAATGACCCAAAATTGTCTCCCGGGATGTCACACGGTGCTTAAGGCTATAAGTAGCCCCAAGCTAACCCTTTGATCCTGTTTATACCAATAATACTCATTTTAAGATGAAATAATTCAAACACTAGCATAGTCATATCATATAAAGGGAGATACAGAGAAAATACTCAGTCCAAACGACCACAATACTGGAATTCTCAACACTATCATAATCTGTAACTAGTATGACAAAACCTCTACTAATCCATGAACTAGAGAGCCATTGGGATAGGTCCCAACTTACTTGAAATAAACTGAAAGTAATAACATAGTCTCTCAAATACGGAAATTGCTAAAGATAGGTCCTCAAACCATGAGGACTCACCACTGTAGGAATGTAGACAGGGGTATTTGGAAGTCACTGATGAGGCTGGGACTGAGCACCTGAACCTACATTATAAGATAATGTAGCACATAGACGTATATGTGGATCAGTACTTGGGAATGTACTGAGTATGTGGGGGCACATGTATTTATATAAAACAATATCAATTCTCTTTAATCAAATTATGCATGCAATAAGTAATGACTCACGTGGCTTGAATAAGTATAAAATGTAAAGCTCATGAATTATGTAGAATGGAGCATGTAACACAAGTCTCATGAGTCATTAGAGTGTAACTTTGAAACATACTTGAAGGAATTTTATTCACTTTAGGAAAATATCTTGTTTCAAGCTTTAGGGAAATTATTCTATCTCAATGGAAAGATACTTTAGTTTAGGGAAATAACTTATGTTATAGCTTTAGAGAAAATACTTATATCAAGGGAAAATACTTTAGTCTTAGGGAGCAAATCTGCAACTTTGCTATTAGAAAAATAACTTGTATCAAGGGAGTTTCTCTTAACTGACATAAACCATGCGAGCTACATGGAGTCCAACATTTTGTCCTCCTAAGAAAGAGACCTCATGTTGGAGAGAGGATTCATACTCTGGCCAAGGAGTATAACCTCAACTTAGTGATCACTTATCTCAGCCTTGAGCCCAATTATCTCGGCCTTAGGCCCAAAATTTCAAACCTACAGTGGAACGTAGTTTTGGGGTAAGAAACCATAGTAACTTACCCAACTCGGTGCTAAATACTACTCCCTTTAGTTTATCTCAGTTATCTCATAAAAATCCAGTTTTAAAATAATCTCATAGTTCATAAGAACCCAACAATCAAATCTGTAATCTCATGTAGTGAAGTGGATTTCAAAGCTCTATGACCATTAGGTTAAAAAATTTCTCAATAATCTCAGTATACTAAAATCGTGGGTGCTTATAGCACAAAATTTTATAAAATTGTAAGTCTCAAGTAGGGATTAATAACCATAATTCAATCTTAAGTTAAACTCATCAAAATGCATATTAGATAGCATATAGATTTATAAATCATATAGAAATCTGGAATTTACAGCAAGTTAGCTCATAATCTCCACATACTCATATACTTCAATATCTCAAACATTTCAACTATTAACTTATCAAGGATTAAAATCATGGGGTATAGACCCATCTATAATTTCTCAAGAAAACATGTAAAAATCATGCCATTATACTCTCAATTCATGGGAAACATCAAAAGCTTGCAACCAATAACAATGAGTGAAAAACCCCAATTGAATTTCATGTAAAATCTCATAAATTATAGAAAATTATAGTTTAAATAAGCCTTTGGGAACAAGGGTGAAAGGATTACCCTTGTTCAAAATCCCACATACCTTAGATGATGAAATTGGATGAACAAGCTTGCTTTAAACTCTTCTTCTTACTCTTGAGAGAGGGTTCTTTCAACCCTTGGAGTTGGGAAACATAAATCTCTACTCAATTTGTAGAATCTATGGTGAGTTCTTAGATTTCTTGGAGAAGGGTTTTAGATTTTCTCTTAAGAGAAAAACCTTAGCCTTTGGATGTTTTGGGATATAATAAGGCTGTCAAGTTCATTTGGAATATATATGAGAGTTAAAATAATGGAAATACCAAAAATCCCTTTTAAAATAAGTTAAAAATACTGAAGGGGGCCTATGACGATTGGGAGTAATGGTCCATCGCTATCCTGACGGTCCGTCGTATCGTCCGTCGTATGTTGGTAAAAAAAATAACACACTAATGATGATATTATGATGATATACTAATGCCTGATAAGGCTGAAAGGTATTATGATGATATATTGATGCCTGACAAGGACGGAGGATATTATGATGATATATTGATGCCCAAAAAGTCCGAAGGATATTATGTTGATATTGATACCCGACAAGGCCGGAGGATTGTTATGATGATGTATTCATAATCGGTAAGGTTAGAAGATGATTATATTGATGTGCCTATGTGTATATCTACCTGTTTGAGTATGGCTATTCCCTATGTATGACAATTATATGCATATATATATGTATATATATATATATATATACTTTTATGAATGTAAGTATGATGCTGATATTTGAGATCTGGTTATAGGACGAGAGTGAAAAATATTTATAAAGCGGCTTAGTTGATGATTAGTATTAAATATGAATTAGTTGTGGATATTGTTTAAGTGACTAAAAATGGCTAGTTGATAAACAAGGATTATTTAGTAAATGATGATTAGTTATAAATGGTGTTATAAATTATGGTAGTCTAATGAATGGTTATTAGTGAATATGTGGTGAATAGTTGTATGATATGACTAGAATCTATATGATGGCTAGTAATCAAATGACTTAGTTAAAAAGAACTGGTTAGTTATTAAGTGGTGACTAGTAAGTATCGATAACAAGATTGTTAAATGATGATAATATTATGGCATGTGAGTACATTGTCTAATAATGGTAAATTGTGAAATGTCGGTAAATGACTGATTGAGGAAAATTATGGAATGATAGTTAGATGATGATGAAAGTTAGCTATAATATTGGTTGATTTATTTGTTCTTCTCTTGAGTGGACTCTCCAGCCGTATAGGAGGTAGTGACGAGTTCTTTACTTTTATACACCAATTGGCGTATGGGAGCCAATTTTGTAGTTGTGGTTGCTTACGTTAATGCTTCATGATACGTTATTATTTTGAATTATTTACTTATCTTGCATGGCGTTATTGACATGTTTGATTCGTTATATTATATTATTATTCTAGTTTAATTACTTATTATGTACAACGATATTCGAGATGATTCAGGTTCATTCCTATACCTTGACTTAGTTATGTTATCTTTCAATTTATCATACTTATATCATGATTTAGCTCAGTTGGCCGATGATACTTATTGAGTACCCATTGTTTTGGTACTCATAATACACCTCTATGTCTTTTTGATGTAGATTCGAGTACTAGTTGCTGCCGCTGATCGATGTTCATGTGGAGATTTATTTCCAGAGATAGGACAAGCTCTTGGAGTTTGAGTCATCCATTTCCCTCTATCTTTATTATTTAGTCTTTTATTTTAAGACAGATGTATTGACTACTCTAGATATTTGCGTTGTATTTCTATTGTTTGATGCTCTTGTACTGGCTCTATCAGGTCATGGGATGGTATCTTATGTTGAATGTCTTATCTATTTAGAACAATTTCTTTATTTATATATTCTGTTCTTAAAATTCACTTATGTTGGGCATTTCCTACCAAATTAACCCATTGCATTAGCTCTGGGTTATGATTTGGCTTACATACTAGAGGAATTTAGTAGGTGCCATCATGACTCGTAAATTAGGTCATGACATCTTATTGGTTCAAGTTCGAATATACATATTATACTGTGATAATATACTCATTATGATATGATAATATTGGGGATTCAAATTTGCCAATAGTGATTCTAGCTAAGTCAAAAAATAAGGGAATGACTATAATGTGGCATGATATGAATGGATTATAGTGATGCCATGATTAGTTGATAATTAATGATTGGTTGATAATTGATGATCTCTTGACAAATAACGATGGTGGGTTATGCTATCTTGTTTTTACCTTCCAGGCTTTTGAAGGCTTACAATAGGTTAGTTACTTTTCTGCACTAATTAGCTTATGAGGGCCAATTTTGTAGTTTTGATGGCATAAGTTGATACTTTACGTTATGTTATGTTATTATTCTGGTTATCTATTTTTTCATGTATAGTGATATTGGAGTTATTTTAGGTTTGTTTCCTTACCCTGACTTAATATGTTATTTTGCATTTTATCATACTTATATCCTGAATTAGCTTAGTCACCCATTGATGCCTACTGAGTACCCATTGTATTGGTACTCATACTATACTTTTGTACCTTATTGATGTAGATTCAAATAGTAGTTGCCACCATTGATCGACGTTCACGCTGTGTTAAGTTCAGAGATAGGGTGAGCTTCTGGAGTCAGTCACCTATTTTATTCTATCTTACTATGTCTAGTCTTTAGTTTTAAGACAGATTATATTGACTATTTTTTATACTTGGGTTATATTTGCAGTTTCTCTTGTACTGGCTTTACCAGGTCATGGGATTTGGTTCTTTATGTTTAGCTACCCTTGGATTATTTCTACTCTATTATTTATTTGCAAGCTGTGTTGTTGACTTTCGCTCTTATTGGGTATTCCCACCAAGTTAATCCATTGTGTTTATCTCCAAATTACGGTTTGACTTACCTACTAGTGGGATAGAGAAGGTTCCATCATGACTAGTAAATCAGGTTGTGACAATAATCCAAAGCTTGCAAAATTACTTCAATATCCAAGAGTGCTACAATCTTTTAAGCTAGCCACTGTATAGAGAACAAAAATCTTTTTCAATAAAAAGAGACATTCATTAATAGAAAAAAATCTTGAACCACAAATCAAAGTAATTTTCCTAACATATATCAAACAGTTAACAAATTAAAACACATTTAAACATAAATACCTTTCAAAGCAAAAAAAAAAGTGAGAAAAGTGACAAACTAAAGACCAAAATAGTGCAAAAATAATTTTGGTGAACTGGTAGACATTTGAAAATTATGGAAAAGTTTGATGGAAAAGTCCTATGTGGATGGTTATTTTGAGATAGGATGAAACTAAATGTTCCAAGTTGATGTGTTGGGTCTGTCTATCCTGAAGGCGTCTCTTCACGTAGATGACTAAGTATTGTAAGGTTATCAACTTTATTTAAATTAATTTAGGGTCTTCCCATTCTGATAATGAATATCATATTTGTTTGTTTTTTTGTATAGCAAGTTTTACATATTGAAACCTATAAACTGAATCAATAATATACAAAATTGAACTACCTGATTAACAAAATTGAATATCCTTCTTTTTTATTTTGTAGTAAGGCACCTAAATGCTCGTCATGATGGTTTATGTGCAATGACTACATAAGTAAACATGGTTTCCACTCAAATCAGTCGCACATGTACCATTATTTGAGGATGCATATTATATAGTTTGTGCGATTACCTAATATGCCGTGCTGCTCTACCTTTGTATAATTCTAGTAAATATAGTATAGAATTTATCATACCTTGGAATTGAAAATTTGTTTCCTTTGGTGAGATTCAAAAAGTGGGAAAGTTTATCTCTTTCTTTTTTTCAATAAGGGTGGTATCTTAATCAGCAAGTGCACAGAACCAATCCTAGGGCACCTACTG
Source organism: Capsicum annuum (assembly GCF_002878395.1). Classification (NCBI taxonomy): domain Eukaryota; kingdom Viridiplantae; phylum Streptophyta; class Magnoliopsida; order Solanales; family Solanaceae; genus Capsicum; species Capsicum annuum. Next base: position 73,228,548 of record NC_061115.1, on the reverse strand, counting down.
TCTGACAAATATCTAAGTATCGAGTAAATCACTCCATCCCTCACCTAATATCCTTTTAAGAAATTGATGATACTTAAATGTGAAGTAATTTTACCCAACAAGATAGTAAATTCAACTACAATTACATAAAACAAATTGGAAAGTAAGTATTACGCTATGATAAAAAACCACACTTTTCTAGATGCTATACCAAATTGACTTTCAAAGTTAACAACTCAAAAACAATAAGAATAAACTAGTAAGAATTTGATATTTCTATCATATCTACGACGAATAAAAGTTATGGAATTAATAAAATACCATTCCTCATCAGCAAGAATTCACGGAGCCATTGGTTGTTCCGTCACCATTCAAGCCTTTAAGGAGTTATTGTATTCAAGTTCAAGTTCATGACTTTCAAGTGGTTGATGAAATACCTCATAGATTGTATTGTGAGTTGTTGACTATTGTCAAGTATTCAAGAATTGTCATGTCTTATTATTTTTATGCTATTGAGTCATTGGTGTATTTAATACCCAATAATTTAGCTGTATCCCTAGAGCCAGTGTCAGTTACAGAATAGTCTCAATCATGTAACGATCAGTAGTACTCTAGTTTAGTTATAGAACTCAAAAAAACTCAGTAAACTCAGTATCAATCCATTCCTATTCAGTATTCAGTTCAGTCCTTAGTAATCTCAGTCAGCTAACAGAACTCAGTACTATTCTATCAATCAATGGAAATCAGTAAACTCAGTTCAGTTCAGTTAATTAGTACAATCAGTAACAGATCAGTCCAGCGTAGTATAAACTAGAAAATCAGTCCAGTGTCTATTCAGTTGGGAGTAGGATTCATTACCGAGTAAACCCAGAGATGGGGGCTCACCCGCCAACAGAGTGTGTGATCCTTAGAAGCAATCCTTACATTCCTGAACTATGTAGCCAGCGCAGGTTGAGATATAACCCTAGGAGTCTAGGGTTAATACATCTCATTCGAATTCTCCTACCAGCGAGGGGTTGACTGAAGAGATCCCTATCAGAGAGGGTTAACTCACCGCTTATCTTTACCCGTGGCACGATACTGACACCTTTCCTACCGGGGTTATAGGTTGGACCCCAAATAGTTTAGAAAAGGGCATGTCGGTCAGATGATTACCTACTAAAGTCTCAGTCTTAGTCATTAGTAAAAAACTTAAATAGTTCTACATATTTCAGGACTGTCAGATACAATCACTCAGCTCAGTATGGAACTCATCTAGTTTCTTCAGAGACAGGACTATCAGGCATAGTCACTCAGTAAATAGTACATTAGTTATCAGTTATATCAATTATTAGTAATCTATGTTATCAGTTAACTTAGTATCAGAATCCTTATGACTTTAGTTACAGTTATGTATTCAAGTATGTATTCTCATGCTGTCATATTTATGTTATTCAGTCAGTTATAGTTCATGCATATGAAACTTTGCATTCAACCTTACCTCACTTTACGTACCAGTATATTCACATGTATGGACACATACATTTTTTTGTGCTATGGTGTTTTATACCATAGGTTCAGATGTACGGGCTCCAGAGAACCCTTAGCGGATTAGACTTCTAGCAGACAGAGTAGTGGTGAGTCCTCATAGTTTGAGGACATGTTTATTCATTTAGTATCTCAGTTTATTTTCAGTAGTTGAGTTAGTTGGGGGCTTGTCCCACAGTTCAGACAGTTTTAGAGGCTTTTCAGACTAGTTTTTCAGACTATATTTAATATTTCAGATTTTGATGTTTTATCAAATTTTATCAGATTTTATCATTTCTCCTTATCAGTATTACAGTTTTGAACTTTATGGCATTTTAGCCCTTTATTCTACAATATACAGTATAATTACTCAGTTATTGCAGAAGGTACCAGTCATGGGTTAGCTTGTGGTCCTTCGAGATAATGAGCATCGTGTAGTATTCGAGGTACCAGACTCGAGGTGTTACAAACTTGGTATCAGAGCCTAAGGTTCAATAGATTCTTAGAAAGTCTGAAATCCGCATCTAGTAGAGTCTTGTGCATGGGTGTCAGCGTTCCACACTTATGTACAGGAGGCTATGAGATGTTGTTGGAACAGTTTCCCTTCTTTTAGTATTCATGTCATGTGAGTGAGTATGAGCTCCAGTAAAACTCTTATTCTAATCAGCTTCTTCCTTTTGGTTATAGAACATGCCTCCCAAAAGGACTAATGAAAGAAGAACCATAAACCAGTCAGCACCCCAGCCCGTTCAGGTAGATCCCATAGATGAGCATGTCTTTCATGCAGAATTTAGAACCGCATTCACTACTCTAGCCAATTCAGTAGAAGCCCAGAATGAATGGCCAGCTACTATTTTGGCCAATCTAGTGACCAATATTGCTGTAGCTAGGATTCAGGACTTCACCCGAATGAATCCTTCTTTATTCTCAGGATCTAAGCCGGAAGAGGATCCACAAGAGTTTCTCGATCAGGTTTAGAAAGTCACAGATATCACGGGAGTGACTTCCGGTGAAAGTGCTGAGTTAGCTGCCTATCATCTACAATATGTAGCCCATACGTGGTTTAAGTAGTGGAAGGTAGACAGGGTTGTAGATGCAGAGCCCATAGAATGGGAAGAGTTTTCTACGACCTTCTTAGATAGATTCTTTCCCTTAGAGCTAAAAAAAGCCAAGGTGTTAGAGTTCATCAATCTCAGGAAAGGTAGTATGAGTGTGAAAGAGTATTCCCTCAAGTTTACTCAGTTTGCTAGGTATCCTTTCCATGTAGTGGCTGACATTAGATCTAGAATGAGCAACTTCGTGTCTGGGGTATCGGGTAGAGTGGTTAAGGAGTGCAGGACTGCGATGTTGATTAAGGAGATGGATATATCTAGGCTTATGTTCCATGCTCAATAGATTAAGGAAAAGAATATTAATAAGAAAGAGAGAGATAATAAAAGAGATAGAACAGGTAAATTCACCACTCATCAGCTAGCAGCTAGTTGACTCGAGTCTTTAACAAGGTTATGGCATGACCTACAAATATAAATAGCAGTAACTCCGACAATAAAGACACCAATGTTAAAGTTAGGATTGCCATATTTGGGATTCCAACCTGCTACCTAAAGGAAATTTTTATGCTACCTTTGCTTCCACACTATAAGTTTTCGTTATGTTAATGATACTCAATAACTTATATATTTTTGGAGGAAGGGGAAATTAAGTCCCTTTCAGACTATATACCTCTACCACCTTCTTAGGATGACAAAATAAGTTTAAGGACAAATTGATAAAAAAAGGCCCTACTTCAGATTTTACAACTTACCAAAGTGCTCAGAGCGTACAGCTGCATAGAGAATTGTGGATCTACCATGTTTATAATAACAATCCTCTCATTAAAAATCATCAAAAAATTGACTCACTTGTTGACTAGAAAATCAAACATCACTGCTTTCCCATAACGAACATCACAAAATAGAGAAGTCTCTCCACTATTTCGATGCTTTAGTCCATCAAGAGGAAACTCAGGGATTCGCATTTCCAATTATTTAATTAAATAGAGAACCAAACCTATTTGTTTGGAGTAGGTAGCTACATGGAGGACTATGTCAGTACATAGTTACATAGAGGACTGTGTCATCGTGCACGATTAATATATGCAATGGCCTCGATTTCAGTCCTTGACACAGTTGTAAAACTTCATTTTTTTCTTGTTTTATCTATGCATCATAAAGCTTCTTATTGATGTTATGCTTTATTTTATATTTAATTAAGAATTCCATGACCGAGTAAAGAATAGAAGATATATGATTTCGTCATCTAAATTTCCTAGAACATATTTATAACAAAGACCTTGTATAAAATATTGCATAGTGATTGAGAATGAATTGGCATCCCTAAAATATTTTGGGAGGGTGACCCTGTTCAACTTTTTAAAGACATAATGAGTGGAATAGATTTGTGCAAATCAACCCATTATCAATTATTTAGCCTCTAAATTATTGTAGAAGTTATGCTAAATTATTATTGGAGTGATGCCAACAAGTCAATGTTGGGGATAAATTTTGACACAAAAACAATATTTATGATGATGAAAGAAATTAAAGTAGAACACACAATAATATAATTAATCACCAAGAAAAAAAAGAAATGATAAAAGAAATTAAAGTGGAACATTAAAATAATAGGTAATCAACATGAATACAAAAGAGCGATAATTCCACCAAAATTTTTATATGGAAACATTTCTAAATAAGAAAAACCCATGGGGCCTATAGATCTGGAAGAGCAACTAGTATCACAATAGTAAGGCATTTTACATTTATAGATCTGAGTAAAATACCCCAAAGACCATTATAAACATAAAAGAAATAGCCTTCTTTTGATTTTCCCACCTTATTACATTATTGCTCACACTCTCTATTTTTCGTCATTGACTATTTCTTATACCTTCTGTGATGCATCATTCTTCTTTTCTCTCCTTTGTTTTAGTGTGTTTGAGAATGAAAAATTGATTTTACTTGTAGAGGCAATATAGGACTTGGCCACCAAGTAAGCTGTAGTAGCTACTTTTATTTCTTCCACAAATTTGTCAAATTTCGGTTGCAAAAATTCTTTTGAACAAAGTAAAATTAAGCACATGGGATTTTACCACTTGGGATAGACCCCATCAATCTGTCCTTCCATTTTCATTCACCCAAAGAAGTTAATTTCGAGTGTCTAGCTTCAACACACTCCAATAAGTTGATCTTAGGCGGATTTATACACCTAAGTGTCATAATCTCTACGTATTTTTAGCTTTATTTTGAGGACTTTTTATGTGCATAATGAGTTGATAATATATAATTGAGAATCTAAGTATTAAAGTACTAGTTCATAATGTTTAAGGTGTGGTTAAAAAACGTTTGGAATGAAAACGATCTCTTAGAGTTGAGACAAGAAAACTAGAATTACTAGCTTTAGCTATGTGTTGTTCTAGTTTATCTTGTTAGATTCAATTTTGTTTACGCTTTAATTTATGGTGTTTGATGATATATGAGTCCATATGAGATATTAATATTGATATCCAGGAGCAAAACAAATTCTAAAGATGATAGAAAAACATCCACGAAGTGAGGAACTCAACACCAAATGAGTGGAAGTTTACTTGGAAAAAATCTAAAAATTCAAAGCACAAGTCCCTGTAGCATCGATACTTGGATTTTAAAGGACACTTAACTACTTTGGTGACCACATACATTTGCATGCGGTAGGATGCAACAATTTTTTGGTGCCTTTACTGGGGACTTAAAAATTTGCACCTGTCATAGTTTTAGTTTTGGTATTTTTCTTAATAAATGCTAACAACTTGATCTTAGCTTCTGAATTTAAAGGTGCAGATTTGAAACTTAAGTAGGCTGGCAAGGGAAAAGATTTGGAAGACCTATTTCTAAACCTGAGAAATGTTTACATTAATTGAGGAGAGAAGCAATACTTCTTTATCAAATACCTTAAATTCAATAAGAAGAAGCAATTTCCACACCAATAGTTGAAGATCCACCAGCCCAAAGGATAGTATGTGAAGTAGAAATCCCACTCGTAACTAATGTTACCTACACCATCCGTAGATCAAAATCGGGAGGTAGATTTAAGCTCAAAGAGAACATGGTACAACTATTGCACAATAGTGAAAAGTTTACTGGCTTGTCACAGAGGATCCACAAGTCCATTTGCAGAATTTCTTGAAGATCAGTGATACCTTCATTCCCACTAGAGTCTCCACATACTATGTGAGGATCATGCTCTTCCTCTTATCACTCTTGGTGAAATTAATGAAATGGTTTAAGGTAGAACTTTCAAACTCCATTTCCACATAGGGTGGTCTGGCAAAGGGATTTCTTATCTGATTCTTACCATCTAACAAGAATGCGAGGTTACATAGTGAAATTTTTAGCATTAAATTGAAGCCAGATGACAACTTGTATCATGCTTAGGAGAGTTTCAAGTCTCTTATCAGATATGTATACATCACCAAAAAACCAATGAGTTATTAGCTTATATTTTGTTGAAGTTCTTGCCCATATAACAAAGATTTTGTTAGATTCAGCTGTAAGTGGTCCAGTATTGGAGAAAATATATGATGAGATGTATACCTTTATGAACCAAATTACATAAGATAATCCTTATTAGCACAATGATATCTCTAGAAGTGTAGTAAATAAACCTGCAGGTATGATTGAGGTGGATAGCATAACAACTTTGGATGCTTAATAATCACCCTTAAAAATTCAAACAATGATGTAGTTTAGTAAGTTGAGTGAAACCAACCTCAAGATCAGGTAAATGCAGTCAAGTAGAACCCATCATAGTGTGAAATTTATAGGATTAGTGGACACTCTACATAATAATGCTGAGCAAATTTAGCATCGGTAAATTTTATGGGCAACGAACGAAAGGGAAATTATGGTAATGCCTATAATCATAATTAGAAGAGTCATCTAACTATTCATGGGGCAACAATCAGGTTCAGACTCAGTAGTTTCAGTAGAAGCCAAGCATACAGGCTAGTAATATTGGAGAAACATTGAAAAATATCTTGGACAATCAAGAACAAATTATTGCAGAAAGTAAAACTCAGTAACTTGCCAAGAAAAATTTAGAGATGTGGTTAGGGTAGGTAGCTCAAACGTTGAATACCTGACATTAAGGTGCTTTTCCAAGTGAAATAGAGAATGTGAATTATGTTATGACAATCAGCCTAAGGAGTGGTAGAGATCTCATTCACATACCCTTCAAGAAAAGTCAAGAGGTACAGGCAGAGTTGGTCCCTAAGCAGGCAGAGGAGATGCAAAGTACAACTAAAGATGCTAAAATTTTGGGTAAGTCTGAGTACCAAAGAACTAAGAAAGCTAAGTGGGTTTAAGAAAGACCACAACCATACCCTAAAAGGACTGCAAAATCTAAGAAGGATGCATGTTTCAAGAAGTTCTTTGATACATTCAAATAACTTCATCTTAACCTCCTATTTATAGTTATTTAGAAATGTATGCCTAAGTATGCCAGGTATTTGAAGCATATTGTGACCAATAAGACAAAGTTGAGTGATACTGAGATAGTGGCACTTACTGAAGAGAGTAGTCTGGTTGTGATGAGAAAGATGCCAAAGAAATTGAAAGACCTAGGAAGTTTCACCCTTCCCATATAAATTAGTGATAATGATGTGGTCCATACCTTGAGTGACTTGGGGAAAGTATAAACTTGATGACTTTGTCTGTTTTTAATACTCTTGGTTTAGGAAAGCCGAATCCATACTCCGTGGTGCTCTAGATGGCGGATAGAACAAGAGGGCATTCCACAGACTCATTGAAGATGTCCTCATTAAGGTTGGTAAGATCATTATTTCTTCTAATTTTATTATTCTTGATTATGATAAAGATGCCAGTGTATTGATAATATTTGGACGTCAATTCTTGGTGTGGGAAGAGCACTGATTGATGTTAGAAAGGTCACTCTTGAAATGGGACTAGATGATTAAGAGGTCATCTTCAAAGTATACACATCACTTGCTCTACATTTTAATTATAAGTATTTATGCATGATATGAATATGGAAGTGGAGAAAAAGGGTGGTGGAGTGCACACTGTAAAAGACCTCTTTTGACCATCTAATAGAGTTGCCCAAGCCACTAACTATGCCCAAAAAGGTGAAGCTGAAAGAAGATCATAAAAAGTTTATTGTTGAAAATGGCACAGACCTTAAGAATACATACTGAAGAGGTTAGAAACGAGTGAGACAGTGGCCTCTGAGTAGGAGAAAAAGGATAAAGGAATTTAGTTAAAGTAGTGATGTTAGTTGTGCCGTAATACTAAATTAGGCACTTCTTGGGAGGCAACCCAAGTTAAGGTAGGCATTTTATTTTCTTGGTTTTTAGTTAATATCACATTTATTTTTATTAGCCATAGGTTAATGGGAAGTCTGAGTACCAGGGATCTAAGTTGAGGAGCATGATAAAGACTGGGTGTCGAGTCCACCAGACCTTGTTGATGACTAAAGATGCTACTATCTTGGCCTAGAGACCTTTGAGAGTATTTATATCCTTTCTTTTAAATTATATTCTTCGTACAAAGTGTGTTTTTAAGTGGGGCGGGGGTGGGTGGGTGGGGAATCTAATCTTCCCATGGTTTAGGGTGAAGTGCTTTTATAGGATTTAGTATTACTTGTTTTTCTAGTCTTTGACTAAATTTGAAAAAATACAAAATGATTTTCTCTTTGTTTATTAGTCTTAATTGGTGTCAGCCTAGTAGGGGCACACTTCATCCACCCCTTGATTTATTTTTTTGGTTCTTTTTTGAGGGGGCGTCCTTTGAACCTAGTTTCCCTTATTTTATTTTATTTTATTTTATTTTATTTTTTAGGAGTAAATTTAAAAAATTTTGATTAGGAATAATTGAGATGTTCTTGCTAGGGCAATGGTGATTACATGATGCAAGTGGTTTGGAATGTGTAATCATGTTAATTGTATGAATGACTACTCCTGAGACTCCTACGCTTATTTATATGACTCTAGTGTGATATAGGCTTAATTATGAATTTGTTCTATTATTGAGTTTAGAGTCTGTAATGATTCTAATTGAGTGAGCACGTTTTATGTATGATGTGAGGTTTTATTATATTCCTTGTTGCATAGTGATATCTAGAAATTTCCTGGTGTATGCATAGCAAAATAAAGAGTGTTTGGTTTAGGAGATGATATAAGCATTTCTTTGATAGACATGTTTATACCCCTTTTTTCTACCCTTGTGCATAATATTAGTTAGCCCCATTAAGCCTTAGCCTATTTCTTTGGTAGCCTCATATGTAGTTGTTCTATTTCTTTGATTGAACATTATTTGATTCGAAGCTCCTAAGTGTTTTAGATGAAAATTTAATAAGGTTAAGGAGTGTAAAGTTTAAGAAGGAAGGATATGAAAGTGAAGCCCCAAAGTAGTAGCTAGTGGTGTTCAAAAGGTTTATGTGTTGTGATTTGGAGTAATGTATTAGAAAAATGATCAAAATTGAATTATATGTTGGTAGAAAATACTCTTTCGTTATTATATGTTAACAAATTTAAAGAGATAGGGCAAAATTAAAGAGTGTGGGAAGTTAGAATTGGTGAAACTTTGGTTGTTTTTAGAAGATCCTAATGTATAAAGTGATTTATTAAAGAGCTTAGGGAAGATAGTCAATATTACTAGCCTGAATAGTTTCTTCTAGTCTGTTAGCCTACATTACAACCCTTAATGGGTGGAGTACTGCATTAAGGGAAATTCTATGGTTCATCTTATGTGTCATGCGAATTCCTTAAGAGAGCGAGCAAAATTTGATTCTCATACCCATTCTTATGATAAATTTCATCATTGTGAGCGAATATGGGTAACTCTCCTTGTGGTGAGGGTGCATGTTTAATGATAGTTAGGTGACTTATATGATCTCTTGATTGAGTAATATGCATTAGTTTGCCAACTTGGTTGAGTTAATTCATGAGTCTAGGATGTTTTGAAGTAGTTTTCACGAGCTTTCAAATACACATGGCATGCTTAAGGTGGAACTTTTTGTTTCTGTAGTCATTGTTTTTCTAGCTTAAGTGTCTTGCTTATGGTAGTGTTAATGATGGATTCTTCCTTACATAGTGCTTATTGTAAAGAGTTGTTCAATGATGAACAAGGCTTTAAGTGTGGGGTGATGATCTTAGGTGGATTTATTCTCCCAAGTGTCATAATGTCTATGTAATTGGCCTAGGTTTGAGGAATTCTTATGTACATAATGATTTGATAATTGTTAAATTAGTTATTCATAATGTTGATGGTGTGGTTGAAATAGATTTGGAATGAAAATGATTACTTAGAGTTTAGACGAGAAAACTAGTGTTACTAGTTTGAGCTATACGTTATTCAAGTTGATCTTGTTGGATTTTGTGTTTATGCACTAGTTTATAGTTTTTGATGATATATGAAGCCATGCGAGATATTAAGGTTGATATCTAGGAGCAAAACAATGTCTAACAATGATGGAAAACATTCACAAAGTAGGGAACTCAATGCCTAATAAATGGAGCTTACTTGGACGAAATTCAAAAATTCTAAGTACAAGTCCTTATGGAATTGATTCTTTTCTATTAAAGTGTACTTTACTACTTGGGTGACTACGTACACTTGAGTATGTTCTAGAATGAAACACAAGTTTATTTCATAGCTCGAACTTGTCTATTGGTATCACCTTAGTAGAAAATCCAAAGGATTTGCACTTGTATTAATCTTCTTTATCTGTATAGATCCATCCTATATCTTTTCTTGAATCCAATAATATATCACATCGGTTCATCCTTGCATGATACATGGTGTTTTGGTTCAAGATTATTGCACTTTGACTGTCACAATAGAAGAACATTTCTTTTGATACTATCCATGTTCTTTAAGAAACCTTTTTATCCATAACATGTCCTTCCCAGATTTAGTAGTTGCAATATACTCTGCTTCAATCGTAGAGAGTGAATCACACTTTTGTAACTTTGATTTTCATGATATAGCTCCTAAAAATATAACCAAATATGTAGAAGTGGATTTTCTATTAATAAGGTCACCTGCCATATCTATATTTGTTTAACCTTTTAAGATTGAATTAGATCTTGCCAAACACAAGCAAACTTCTATATATTGTCATGATACGAGACTACACCCTAGTTGTTATACGGTGCTAGAGCTATAAGTGACCCTAAGCTAAACCATTTCATAGGATAATAAAAAGAATACTAAATATACCTGAGATATACTGAGTTGAAGATAAAACTGAAACTGAATAATAATAATAATCAAAACCAATACTAATGCTGAATTTCAAAAGTAGAAATGTTTGACATAACCATAAAACTAAAAATATGCTAACTTCCGTCCGAAACTACCTTATGAGCTACAGGAACAAGTCTTTAGCTAACTATAAACAACTAAAACTAAAAAGAAATACTGTAAAATATACTATTGTCCTCAGATAATAAGAACTCACCACTAACAGCTGCTGGGAGGGCATTGGAGTGTGTCGACTAAAGGGGTAATGTTGAGCATCCGAACCTATATCACGATAAGATATTTTATAAGAAAAGGTATACGGTCAGTACTTTGAATATATTGAGCATATGAGCTATGTAACTACAAAATATGCTGAAATAATATATTGAGACATAAAAATTGAACTAAAGTACAATGACCTTGTCTGAGATTCATTAATATACATACAATAACACTAGTATGAAATAACAATGTGAAAAGTCATGAGTTTAAGAAAATACAACTGAACTAGGGGTCATGTACTATACTAGTTTTAAACTATGAAAAGTTTTTGTAACCGATATACACCACGTAAAAAACATGGAATCCAACCTATAAACCAAGTTGGGAGGGTGTTCTATGCCATGTCAATGGTAAGAATCATTACTGGAATAAGTTCACTCATGAGCTTATTTGGAATAATTAAGACACTCTCAACTGGTAAGGACCCCTTTAACTTATGGTGGCACGTAGTGTAGAACTTCATCTTTCTATACTTGTATCCTCTTGGTACTAAGTACTACTCTCATAATCATTTATATATATATATGCTCATAATTATATTGAAAGCTGAGTAAAATACATAAACTTGTTCAATTATTGTAATTCAAGATAATAAAAATCATGGTACTAGTAATATCTAATTACTATATCTAAAATAATTATAAATATGGATTACTTAATACTTGTTTGAAATATATTGCAATTAGATGTTTCATGCTAATTATTCAATAATTTAGGATTATGTGTGTTACTATTTGATTTTTGTAAATTATGCAGTTTTATGTGATTTGACCATTTTACCCCACCCCATAGTTGCTTTGTGATATTTTTAGGTCGAGGGGATGCTAGACACAATTTTCAATGCATTTTGGTGTATTTTGTGTGAGTTTATAGTTTTTGGAGGTTAAAAAGGCTTTATAGTTGACTTTTGTTAATATTTAATATCCTATGCGTTGGATGGAAAAACAGACTGTGCCAACAGATTTGGAACGTTGATTTTATATAGGTAGCATAGTTGGAATAATTTTATGACTTTTAAATCTCATTTTGATCCTCGATTTTGAAAATTGTGAAATTGATCTTGGGAGTCAATTTTGTGAAAACAATCTCTTTTCAAAAATCTAATATTGCTTATGAGTCTGGAGCATTGAATTTGATAGGGTAGTATAGTTTATTTTCATTCTCGAGATTTCAAATGAATCCAAAGGGATTGGTGAAAACTTGAAATTTTTTCCAAATTAAGCCGTTGCACCACCCAGCTGGTGCAGCCGCTAAAACACCATTTCGAACAATTTAGCGGGGGACGCTAAATATCCAACATAACTACTTTAACAACCGACTCCAGCTGGGCAAGGGGTGCTTTAGCAGTGCCTTGTTCACTTTAGCAAACTGGTGTGTGCATGCATTTAACGCTAAAATATTACTTGACCGCTGGTGGTCACCGCTAGTGCAGTGCATAAATAGACTTTTTCTCAATTTTCCAATATTTTTGAGATTTGGAGCTTTGGGTTGTAGAGTTTTTGAGCAATTTCTTCCATTTTCAAGCTTGGATAAGCTCCAAACCCCGATTTCAATTAATCATCGTAAGCTTGTTAACACACGATTTTTTAAAAATAAAAATTTGGGATTTGGCCGGGAAGGCCAAAATTTGTATTTCTTCAATTTAAACACCAATTTCAAATATTTTTAACTTGGGTTTTCTTTTATCACTTTCTTTAATCATGGGTAATGTACTTATGACTAAAATTTTGATTTTACCATTATTTTCTAAAAATTCATTTGGAGAGGAAGGGGGGTTCCATATTGACCCTAACACCAAAATATGCAATATGGATATCATTGACTTTCTTTTAATGCATAGATTTTATATTTGTTTGTTTGAGTGGGTTTCAAGGATGTTCATGAGGGGAAGGCTCCATGTTAAAGGATTTTAGGCTGGATTTTCTTTGTTTGAGGTAGGTTATGGGTTAACGTTCTTTAGACTGGGTTGGGTAGTTAATACTGATAGAAAAACATGCCATGGGTTTGGTTATCGGTCACAATAATGGTGTTATTTCTATTTGTGTTGGTGTGGGATCCTATGTTGTTGTTATTGGTGCTTTTGAGACATTATTTGCTATGTGTAGGCCGTGTGGGGGTCTTATATGATGTTGTTGGCCTTGTGTATATATTTGGTTCTATTTTTCCAGGTAGAAATGCCTAAGAAGAGTTTATGGGGTATCAATGACATATTACTTGTATATCTTATTCTAATGGCACATGGATTATATTGGATTATGGTTGGTTGGTTTCTTGAGTGGATTCTAGCTCCTGTGTTTTTGTATTGGTTGGATTTGAAATTCTCATTATGGTTTAGTTATGAGCATTACATCCTCATATCATATAACATTCATGAGGTATTGGTACCACTATTGAAATATTGGTTTTTCTGATAGAAATATGATATGTTTAAAAACTCCATGCCTAAGATCATGGTCGGGGAGGAGTTATGGATATTTTATAAGTATTGGTATTGGTTAATGGATTATATATGAGTTGCGGAACCCCATGGGTTTTACCTAGCAGAGCTCGGTAGGTGTATATAGAGGTTGTGTGATAACCTAGGACATATCACAACAACATCATCATCATCATCATTTACATTACATTTAGTACATCATACATATTTTATGATTCAACTTTATGATTTATTATTACTATTTATTTGGTATTTCTTTTTTGTTCTTTGATCTTGGGCTTATTTGTATGGCCAAGTGCCAATATTTACCAGTATGTTAAATTGTTTTATAAGCTAAAACTTGTAAATTGTATTATGTTTGAGTTAAAAATCATATTCTTAAGCTAATAGACATGATTAGTGTTGCAGGGCTTGATCATGATGAAATTGTACGTGCTTTGATGAATTAACATGAAGCTATTGGATCATGGAAGCATTTGGAGTTACATGCGGAGCATGAAGACACTTGAAAAAGGTTTGGAAAGCATGGAACAAAGTGCAGAAGCAAGAAAATATACAAATAGATAGAAATAAAAAAAATAACACGCCGGCATTCCATGTCATGTTGAGGGAAAAAAATTAGATGGCACATTCTAGTGAAAGTCTACGATAGCCCCATGCCATGGAACTTAGTGTCCGCGACAACCTCTGTGGCATGGAGGAAGATTAATTTCTAATGGTACATTCTAGTACGCATTTGCGATACTAGTGTGCCACAGACTTTAGTTTTTGTGATAGGGTTTATGGCATGATGAAGGGTTAAATTCATACTCTCATGCCCTAGTATAAATGGGACACTTAATACAATTTGGGATATATTTGGCTTACTGAATAGAAAGGGAAAAAACACTTACGAGAGTTTTCTTAGGGTTCTTTCACTTTTCATCTTTCAACTTTGTCTTTGCTGTGATAAATTATATTTCTAGGATGTTACTTTCGAACATGAGTGGGTAAAAACCTTTGTTCTAGGGTTGAGTCCATGAACATGATTGTGTTTTGTTAGCCTTAGAGTGATTGAACGTTGGTTTATCGCATGGGTTATTCTTATTATCCTGTTTTTACTATTTTAATGCTTGGCCACCATTAAATTACATGTTTGATACTTTTTTGAACCCGGAAGGAGAATCATTAGGATAGATTGAAGAGTTTAAGGAGCATTTCTTATTCCTTTATAGAACAACAGATTTATACTAGCGACTAGAATAGGAATATACCTAGAAGCCTTTTTTGGTTCATATGCAGAAAGATAACTTAAAGCATCTAAAAGAATTATTGCATCCCCGTTCAATGATGTAGGTGCGATGCCATTTTAGGTAGAAGATTAGAGGATCGAAAGACCATGATCGTAATTTAAACCCTTCGAATCAACAACCCGATAATCAACATAATCACAATAAGGATGGAAATTACATGATTATTAATAGTATCTCAACCCTATAATTTCCCCTCATGTTATTTACAACCTCATTTACGGTGCCATTGACCCAATTAGAGATTTATTTATTAGTTAAGTATTTACTAAATTGTCGCAATTATTTTCATACTATGAAACACTTGAATATAATATTGTTGGAACTGAAATTAAGTAAATTTCTAATCAAGTAGTCCTTATGGGTTTGGTGTTCGATTATCTAGTCACTATATTACTTTTACGATCTTGTGCACTTGTGTGTACGATACACCGCAATAAGTTTTTGGTGCCGTTGCTGGGAAGTCTATCGTGGAGACTAAGATCAATGGCACAAAGGAGTCATTTTTTAGGATTTATTAATTTGAATAATCAGGTTTGACCCGATTCACACCTAATAACCCAAAATTTCTTTTAAAATACCTCACAATTTCCAAATCCCTTCCGCATTACTCAAAACTAATGTGCCATTCTCCCTATTTTCTTTTAATTTGAAGAATACCGCGCTGTTTCTCTTCCTCAAGGTGCAATCTCTCTCACTCAATGAGTCTAACTAAGGTATGTTCTCAAACTGTTTTGCCATTATTCTCTAAAATTTTAGTTGTGAACTCCCCTGTACGAATTGTTTGAGGTTGTGCACTTAAATCTTAGGTGAGTGAGTTTAGGGGTTGAACATTTAATTTACCTAGTGCAAATAAATTGCAAATAAAAATGCTACGTACATTTTGAGCCATAAACCCTGTATATAGAATTTTGAACACATTCATATTTATGTCTTGACTAAGTGAGCAAGTAATTGAAGTAATGTTTGACTTGTTGTATGGTGAGTCTACTTTTGTACATATGGGTATATAGTGGTGGTTGTAACTGTGAATAATCTCATTTGAACTAGTTAAGCTTGAGATAAGGCTCACATTATAGCTTTGGTGTGTTCATATTAATATAATGGGCTTCATTCCTGAGTATTTAAGGGTGATGTTCTTGTGGACACATAGAAATCATGTCAGTATGTGATGAATTATAAGAGGTCAAAATTGTGCAAATATGTTTAACACTCCTAGTAGCATAAGTATTTGAGTAATAGAGGAGCTTTGGTTAACTGCGTCCATGGTGAATGTGATGTTAAGCTATTACTTTCGATTCAGGGCTGAACATATTGTCCTTATGACTCTTACACTTGAGATTTACGTAAAATTACAATGATATCATGTGTTATGAACTGAACTAAAGAGCATAGTGACTTGGTATGTTGTGATTTAGTGAATTTTATGGAAGTAAAGTGTAGTGTATGTTTGAAGTTGAGTAAAGCAACACCATAGTGGTTCAATGTGTGTTCCCTGGTGCTATGAAAACGAGGTTATAATATTAAATAGGGGAAGTCTGAGTACCCCAGTATCTCAGTTTACGCACCTATGCTAGCTACTAAGTGTGGGGAGGCCTTTAAATCCTTGCACACTTAGTGTTTGCTTGTCCAAATATATGTTTTTTTTGACATGTTTGTAGCATATTCTAATTGACATGTACTATGGATAGTAAACAACAAAGAGGGAAGGATATTGCTGGCGCATCTGAGCCATCCAAGAAGAGAAACAAATAAATAGGTCGGGTACCGAGAGCTCCTGCTGTCCCTTGTGGTCAGTCATACAAATATAGGACAAGGTTGGTAGAGGAAGCAGGAAAGAAATAGAACTCAAAGAACAATGAGACCAAGTACGCCTTAGATGAGTTCATCAATCAGGCAAGCTTACTGAGGGAGTACCCCAATATGATATAAAGATTAAAGTAGCCTCACATGAACTTCCTGTTTGAGAAACCCACCGTGTGTAACTTGTACCTCATCCAAGAATTTTATGTCAACTGGGACCCCAGGGATCCTAATTCTGAAATAAAGATCCGTGGATAGGTAGTTAAATTCTCTGCACATGACTTGAATGCTATCTTAGGGACTCCAGAGGCAGATGTACTTCAGTTAAGGTAGCTGAATATCACCCTACCATACGTAGACATCAGACATATATTAGGCGTTAATAGATCTACAGCTTAGTGGGTTCGTCACAGAGAGAGCGGCCTACACTTGACATTCCTATATGATCAAATAAATAGGGAGGCACATATATGGTTGAAGATTATCTTTCATTGCTCATTTTGGGAAAAAAATAATAGATGTTACTCGTGATA
The DNA here is from genome assembly GCF_002878395.1 of Capsicum annuum. Classification (NCBI taxonomy): domain Eukaryota; kingdom Viridiplantae; phylum Streptophyta; class Magnoliopsida; order Solanales; family Solanaceae; genus Capsicum; species Capsicum annuum. Next base: position 73,211,441 of record NC_061115.1, on the reverse strand, counting down.
AGGTCTACCTAATTATTGATTTGACGTGGGAGGATGTTGAGATTAATATGGGCACAATTATCCTTTCAACTATGAAGAAGCCAGACTACCATTATGGGTGTAGATGTGGGTTTGGGGGCTTATTAACTTAGTTTTTGAGAGGCCATGAGGTCCAGGAAGAGGCCTAAGATTATCGTCTATTAGTGGATACATGCCGCTTAGATATGACCAGCACTCGAGGATCGGATGTGGCTCATGGGCCGGTGCTTACTTTTCCTAAGAATCATAATTGGGATGATGAGATTACTGTCCGCACGTACGGGATGCAGATTCTTCAATTGAGATTACGGGTAGATTAGATACAAGGAAAGAGATTTATGTTGTAAAGATGGATTACTCACTCGGTCACCATGCCCAGACCTTTATGTGGATAGGACCAGATTTTGTAGAGCCTGGATGATGGTGTTACCATAGATGAGGCATGATAGATAAGAGATTCTGATACTGAGTCTAAGGAGGAGGATATTGTAGACCTAAATATAGGAGAGGGGGCCTACGATCCAAATGTTGGTGATGACATAGATGAGGCTTGACCAGGGAGTGTTACGCCACCTTATAACTTGGTATGTTTGTAAGCACTGGTGACAGTGCTACATTTTAAGTGTGGGGTGGTGGTTCTCATTCTTTGCATTTCTCATTTTCTACTTTCATATTCTTGTTATTTTTTATATTATTGATACTAGGCTTTGATTGACCTTCAAACTATTTGGTCTATAATAGTTAGTAATTATGATACTTGCTGAAGTGGTAATTCATAGTGGTTTCTTTACTGTACTTATTTCATTATTTTTAGTTCATAATTTTAGTTGCTTAGTTAATTTTGATTTGCTTATAGGAGTAAATTTTTTTAGGATGATTTTAATAACTCGACATAGTTAGGTGCCTTCCTCTATGATGGATGGATGTCTACCATATTAATGGGAATTTGTCTTAGGGAATAAATAAGTGAGAAAAACCTGACCACTACTCTAGTTAGAGGTAATTTGTGTTGGGCCTTGTAACGACCCAAATTTCTAGAACCGAAGCATCACATGGTGCTCATGTTCTCGAAGGACCACAAGCTAACCCTATACTGATATCTGTACCTGTGCACTGCATAATATCTGAAATAAATATGGAAAACTGGCAAAAATTGACCATAATGTTTAAAACATGTAAAATACTCGAAACAAAAAACTAAATACTGATAGATCTGTCCGAAAATCCTCTAAATTGTCTGAACTGTGGATTTGATGGGACATGTCCCCAACTAACTCCGTCTACTGAAATTAAACTAAATTTGATGCGATAGTAAAATAAGGATTTTTCTCTACTGAAGAGGACTCACTGCTACGTCTACTACTGCTGACTGGGACTGAGCTGCTAAGAGTACTCTGAATCTCATTCCTCTAAACCTATGGTGTCAAATAAAACACCATAGCACAAATACATCAGTACAGGAATGTACCGAATATGAAGATAAGGTAAGGCTAAATGCAAAGGATTATGTATGAATAATTACTTAACCATATAATTATGAGAGTACTGAATGAGAACACATGCATGAATGCATAAATCATAACTGAAATGGTTGTGACTCAAAATACTAAAACTCGAATACCACTTTACTATTATCTATACTCACTACTAATACTGAGATACTGAAAAACTGAATCTCCTTATATTGATAACTGAGTATTGGATTTGAGATCTGTCCTCTCTAGCGAGTGATCTCGGAAACTGATGTTACTAGAGCTGAGTAACTAAATCTACTCACATCTATGGTTACACGCTGTACTTGCTACTCTCAGCTGACTGAATTGGAGATTAAACCTTTCTAACAGATGATCCCTGAATATAATATCAATGATAAGAAGAGATTTTATCTAAGATTGAACCTATCTAGTGGAGGATCTCTAAATATGATAATGAGAATACTCAACTGAATCTGAGATTGAGTTCAAACCTATTTAATGGGTGATCTATGGATCTGATAATGAGATTACTCAACTTAATCTGAGATCGAGATCAAGCCTATCTAATGGGTGATCTCTTGATCTGATAATGAGATTACTCAACTAAATCTGAGGGTAATATCAAGCCTATCTAACCAGTGATCTCTAAATCTAATAATGAGAGTACTCAACTAAATCTAAGACTGAGATCAAACCTACCTAACGGGTGATCTATGGATCTGATAATAAAATTACTCAACTGAATCTGAGACTGAGATCAAGCCTATCTAACGGTAGATCTCTGGATCTGATAATGAGATTACTCAACTGAATCTGAGACTGAGATCAAGCATATCTAGCAGCTGATCTCTTAATCTAATAATGAGATTACTCAACTGAATCTGAGACTGAGATCAAGCCTATCTAATGCGTAATCTTTGTATCTGATAATGAGATTACTCAACTGAATCTGAGACTAAGATCAAGCCCATCTAATGGGTGATTTACAACTATAAGCAAGGGCGGAACCAACATCTATAGGTAACTTTGTCTCAAATCAAGTCTTTATATTTAAAAAAATTAGCTAATAAATGTAAATAAGCTATCTGAAATCCAATAAAAAATAAAATTGTGATTCAAAACTCATAAACTAAAATTTATGGCTTTGCTAAGCCTTGGTTCCCTACACATGCTAATCATTGAGTCAAGGCTTATAATAATCTTAGTATAAAATCAAAATTTTACACTAAGCTTTAATCTTCGGTGGGTTTGATTGTCAATGTTAAAAAGGACAGTTAGCACACATTTGTATTTCCTTAGAGTATCGATAGTTCTAGCAGGGTAATGTAGCATACAATAAATCATTGTAGTTTGGTCCTTCTTTGGACCTCATGCATTGTAGGAGATTTAATGCATTATACTTCCCCTTTTATTAAAATTTGTAGCAGCTAAGATTTCTGCAAACTTTTCAAGATTCTGTGAGTGGAGTATTTGAAGGCAAATTAATCAGCTTTAGTCCCTAAAATGAACTTGTGAAGTTTTATAAAGTCCATGTTTCAACTCCTATTTTTCTCAATAATTTACCTCTATTTGATAGAATCACATATAATCCTTGTTGCATATAAGTTGTCATATTTTTCTTTCACAAGAATTTTAAGAAATCATAAATACGAATAAATTTTTACTAAATTACCCTTAACTCTTTTCAATGTAATCAATTTTTTTTCCATAAAAAAGAATAAATTTTAAAAACAAAATGAAAAAAAGTTAACTAATGTTTTGTTAATTTATATATTGACAAATATTTGGGAAGAATATATTTAGTAATGTTAATGTTAGACAACTAATATTGGATGGAATTATTATTTAACATCTCTAAACTTTGAGGACTTAATACATTGGGCATTATATTGATAACACATGTCAATTACAACATAAATAAATCCACAACCACTATCTATAATGACCCTCTAGGTTATTTTCTATACTTCCTCTCATATTTGTTATTTACAACTTTTCTATAGCTACCCCAGGTCACTTATGACTAGTTGGAACTGACGGTTTTGTTACTAGGTAGTTTATTTGATTTTTTAGAGTTGATTCCCTATTTTAAACCCTCCTCTAGTTCATAATTAGCTACTAGGCAAAAACATTAGTTAAACAACCTCGTATGGCGATTCAGACTATTCAAACAACTCCAAAATAATGATTTTAGGTTCGGTGGACCCTTGCTTTGGGTATCAAAGATCTCAGACTCATTTTAGGCTATTGGTTGGAGGTTAAGAAAATAGCAAGTAGGTGTGGCACCTACTTTTTTGTTGGAAATACATCAGATAGATATTTCAACTACGATATTGAATTTAGAACATCGAATTTAATAGGGTAGCCTAACTCATTTGCGTATATGGGATTCTGGATGAATTCCGAGGGGTTGGTGGAGACTTGAAAATTCCCTAAGTCTCAGCTGGTGTTGTTGCATCGCTTCAATAATTTCTTTGATCGCTTAAGAAATCTACTAAACCCTAATAATTTTTGCTTAAGGGATACATTTTTAGCTTAAGAGAATGGCTTAACAGTGTAGGAACTGACGTGTAAATAATATTTATGTTGCATACATGATATTTTCTCAGGCAGCCAGATATCCTGTAAGTGATCCATTGATCATGTAACCAAAATGAGTGACAGAGCATAATTATCCCTTAAGCAATAATCATGCACCTGGAAAGGTATAAATACCCAATTAGCCCAAATTTTTTACCATTTTCATCTATTTCTAGAATCTTAAACCCTAAAAAGTGGAAAAGATTGGGAGAGACATTTGTGGGTGATTTTAGATCTTGGTTGGAAATTATTTACACGTTTCTTCTTCAAATTTTTGGAAAGATTTCTTTAATTTTGTTCTTAAATTCTGCACTCTTATCTAAAATCCCTAAAAGCTTGGTGACTTAATTTTAGTGTCATTATAGCTCGAAATCTACCCATTTTGAGGATAAATAATCCTTGAGCCTAGAGGGATGTTATATTGGTTTCAAATATATGATTCAATAAATGGGTCCCACATAAAATTTTTATGTAATTTTTGGACCCAAAGTACAATAGCGTGATATAGGCATCATTGTTCTCATATTTATGAGTAAATTATGATTTTGATAGTGTGACACCTTGTGGAAGCTTCTCGAAAAAGGAAACCACTGATTTAGCAAATTCTTCTAGTTTTCTTCAGCATCCAGGTAGGCTAGGTTTACCCTCTTCATAGATTAATCCCTATCGTAGTATGCTTATGATATTATAATAGATATAGGGTGGGATTTAGGTGTTGGAAGTATGAATAAGAATATTTGGTTTAGTTGGATCATTTAGGCTTCCTTGAAATCGTAAACTTGGAGTAATTAGCGTAGTTATTCATGTCTTAGGATAATTAGCCTTCATGATTCATGGGTAGTATGGAAATGCCTTAATTAATCAAGCTAGGTGAAAATCCCTTAGTCATTTATGTTTAGGGTAGAATTGTCCTTAGGTTCTTAAGTTAGGAGAAATTGTATTTTTCTATTATTTTAGGTATGATTGCCTTAGTTGTTCATGCTTGAGAAGAATTACTATATTGGAGCTATCTATGGCTAATTTGACATCTAGAAATGAACTTAGACACCTTAGTCTAGTCTAGGGTAGAAGTTGCCTAAAATGAATTTCAGAAATTAGAAATGTACCCCTCCGGCCAACCTCACGCCATGACTTGTGTTAGCTTTGTAGACATATTTATGTATGGTATACCCTTTTAAATGTTTTGTTTAGACTTGAGGAGATTGAATACATTTAATGAGGTTTTGTTTAGATATTGAAAGATTGATGCTAATTTGGGGATATTGATAAATTATATGGCTTATATATATATATATATATATACATATGATTATTAATATGGCTTCTGAGTATGATTAACAATATAATTTATAGATATGATATGACTTATCTACATATGATTATTGATGTGGCTTCCGTGCATGATTAATGATATGATTTACAGATATGATATGACTTATCTACATATGATTATAGATATGGCCTCTATTTATGATTATTAATATGTCTTATCACATGCTTAATGATTGAGATATTGATATGATTAGTGGATAATGGCTCATAGATATGATATGGCTCATAGATATGACTGGCTTATAGATATGTTATGGCTCAAAGATATGATATCCATTATGGATATGACATGGCTTATAGATATGATATGGATTATTGATATGATATGGCTTATAGATATAATTAATGGCTTATAGGCATGATATGGCTTATAGGTATGATTAATGGCATATAGACCTAATGGTGGCTTATAGATATGATTATTGAAATAATATATGATCATGAATAATGACATGACCTATGGGCATAGTTATTAGCTTAAATTAATAGATACAGTATTGGTATAGTCTATTAGGTTGGTTTATCAACATGGTTGGTGCTATGGTTCATTGATACAATTTATAAATATGAGTTCTAGTTAGTGATCTTGATAATATGAGTTTCTATTCAAGCCCAACAAATGATGATGATGATATTGTTGAGTTTTGGTTCAAGTTTGACTTTGGGAATTATGTGTGAGATAATACAGTTTAGATGTATTCTTGGTTATGGCATGATAATTTGATGATTTATGACTTTTCTGTTGCTTAGTTTCATTAACTATGCCCTCTAGGCTTACGGAGGTCTACTTTGGGTTATTTACTTTTCCACACTTATTGGTGTATAGGGGATAATCTTATAGATATAATTATGTGATCTTTATGTTATTATAACGTATGCAATTATTTATTTGTATACAGTAGTGTCAAAGCATATTTCTAAGTTTGCCCATTTTACCTTGACTTAGCTTATTCTATCTTTTATCGTATCATATTTATATCATGATTTAGCTCAGTCAAATGATGAAGCTTATGAGTACATATGGTTTTGGTACTCATACTACACTTCTGTACCATTTTGGTACAAATTTAAGTACTAGTTGTTGCTGCTGATTCGACGTTCATACAGGATTAATAATAGAGATTGGGTAAGATCTTGGAGTTTGAGTTAACGTTTTTACTTTTATTTATCTGTTTTTCATCTTCAAGACGGATTTTATTTAACTATTCAACAATTGTAGTTCATTTTTACTAGCTCTTGTACCAACATTACTAAGTCTTAAGATGATTGTTGATTTCCTACCTATCTATGTAAGACCCTATAAAATTTATTACTATTCTGACCCTTTTGTGTGCGTAACGTTAATTTTTTACTTGAATTATGAGGAAGGTTGTTAAAAGGGTATTTTGGAAAAGTTTTAAAATTTTTGAAAGGGGTTTAGAGCTATTTTAGGAATCTGATGTAGTGAAGGTCCATGATAGTGTCGTGCCACGCCACTTATGCTCTGTGATAGGAGCATGGTATGGAGTCTACCCTCTACGATAGTGGTATGCCACACTATTATGTTAATTTTATGAAGTTTTTTTTTCACTTGGGGTGAGGGGCATTTTGGTCCTTTACCCCTTAAATGACTTTAAAACACTTAGATGACCCTTTTTCCTTTAGTTGTCAATACCAAACACTACACTTTTCCTCTTTAACTCCCAGACCAAGAAAATTCAACGGTTTTACAAAGATTTCACCATTCAAGCTCTAAACTTTGATTTCTCTTCAATTTCTTTTTAGACATGTATCTCTTTTCTTAACTTGAATTTTACATTGTGGCATCAATTTATTAAATATTCATGTTATTTGAATTTATGGGTTTGAAATTAGGATTTTTTGCTATTACTTATATTACTTTTACCATGTTTTAAATGCATTATTCATGCTTTAATTGATGGTTTTGGAAATGAATTAGTGCATTATTACAATGGTTTAAATGGGTGGCATAGGTTTCATGAAAATTGATGAATTGCAATGGCATTAAACTCAACCCACATTGTAAACTGTAAACTTGATATTTAATATTCATATCTCCATAATTAAACATGTCTTTGAAAATAATGCATTGCATTAAAGGATAAATTGATAAAAAAAAACTTGAGATGCCCTTGGTAGCCATGGTTTTGAATTTAAATGGAACTTTGTAGTAAAATGGCTAAATGAATTAGTTTGGTATAATTAGATTATCTAGAAAGCATATTGGTATGATGATACCATGTTGGAAAATACCTTTATGGAGACTCCTTTGTTAATGTATGGGTTATGTACGAACTATTTTAATTTGGGCTTAAAGAGAATTGTGTGGTGCACCAAGAAGGTGTAGTCCTAAGGGGTACTAATACTAGAAACCATGTTTGTCGACGTTGGGGGACTATACAACCATGTGTCTACTGAATGCATTGTATTTTGGATGGATATCACCTCTTTATACTTTCCTTGGCACATGTAGGTAACATGAACTAAGGCCCTTCTATTAGGGAGAGTCAGACCTATATAGCCTGTGGGTGCTTAGAATGTCGGTATGATCTATACAGTTCAGGTTAATATTTTAAACTATCATGTTAATTTAACTTTGTCTTATCCCGGCATCCTATATATATGTATAAATATTGTGCATGCGTTTTATGATTGGATTTTCGTAAATGCATTATTTTATCCTTATCTCTTGAATTGTATGCCAGTGATTACCCCACTAACCGTCCCTGGATACTGCACCATTTCATGATATAGGTTTGGAGGACTTTCTATTACTCCTGTGTAGTGTTAGGTGGTTGGGTACTTCTAGTGATTAGCAGTGAAATAGTAAGCCTCTACCCTTTGAAGGCCCTACTATTTTATTAATCTTTCTTTACTATCTTAGTATTTTTGATTATTTTTGTCATAGTTGGGGGCATATCATGACTTAGTTGGTATTTCTGGTTTTGAGGCTTTTGTGGACAGCATTGGGATGTCTTGGATGTCTTGTTTTTATCTCCTATATTTCTTTGGATTTATATATCTTTTATACACTTGTTTGGCTTCCACCATTTACATTCATTATGCTTTTGGGGTAATAAGGTGGTTATCTCCCGCCCCATGGTGGACTTGAGAAGCCCATCATGGCTAGTCCTAGGTTTGGGTCATGACAAGCTTTGTATCGGAGATGATTTAGGGTTGTTGGGTGTCCACAAAGTCGTGTTAAGTAGAGTCCCTTTTATATGTGTGCCACTCGCCATTCTTATAGGGGGAGGCTATAGGGCATTTAGTAATGTTTCCCATTCTTGTCTTCTATTTTGGGCTATTGAGTTTAGTTATCATGAAACTTCTCTAACTTTTGACTTACTTATATTTTAGATCAGCATCCCCAAAGATCTGACTATCATAGAAACTCTGCTGGAACTTCTGTCCTACTTAATACAAATATGGAAGGAATTCCCCCTACTTATAGAGTGCAGACCTAGTCTAGGTTCCCTAATTCTGACTGTAACGCTCACGTAGGGTTCTACATGTCCTTACTAGTCCTCCTTAGGCTTCATGGGATAGTGATAATATGCTCAGTCGCTTCAAGAAGATATTTCATGTGTAAAGTTCCACAAGTCTATCCATATGCTTCTTAGCTGGTGGCTTCTCAATCTCTTTAGCCTGATCCTTTTTTTCTTGCAGCCAGTTTTTTTGAGGCCACTAGGGTTGGACAGTTTATAAGGTTGAATCCCCCAACCTTTAAAGTCTCTAAGGTTGAGAAAGATCCATAGGGGTTTATTGATGATATGAAGAAGATTTTCAAGATGATGCATGTTATTAACTCAGAAAGTGTGGAGTTTGTTGGTTATTAGTTTAAGGATGTGGATTATCTATTGTATGTGGAGTGGGAAAATATGAGGGTTCATGATGCTGAGCTAGAAATATGGGATAAGTTTTCAAGTGCTTTTCTTGGTCATTTCTCTCCTCAGAAGTTGAGGGAGGGTAAGGTTGAAGAGTTTGTAAACATGAAGCAGGGTAAGATGAGTGTTAAAGAGTATGCCCTAAAGTTTCAGAAGCTGTCCCATTATGCTCTGTAGTTGGTGTCTAACATAAGGTCTAGAATGAGGAAGTTCGCTTCTAGTTTCTCCCATGATTTGGTATTAGAATATAAGGTTGCGATGTTGTATAATGATATAGACATATCCAGGCAGGTGGTTTAGATACAATTAGTGGAGGATGAGAGAAAAGTAGGTAGAAATGGGAGAAAGGCAAAGCAAGAAGTTTAGATATGCAGAGCAGGGTGCAAATTAGCAGAACAGTGGAAGAGATAGTAGGCAATTGACCAAGAAGAAGAATTATGAAAATTCTTATTCGACCACTAGTTCTCATTATCATAATACTTTAGGTGACCATCATTTTTAGGAAAGCAGTGGTCCCAAGGAAAAGTGTTCCCGTTCTCTGGTCAGTTGAGTTCAGCAAGGACTACCTTATCCTCCATGCTGTTTTTGTGGACAACTTGACCGTGGTTATTGTAAGGAGGGGAGGAACTTGTGTTTTTACTATAGTTAGCCTAGTCATCTTTGTAGAAACTATCCTATAGCTAAGTTTTCACATGAGCTAATAAGGTCCTGATCACTATATCTTTATCTCTTGCACCTAAGGGCACTACTTTAGGTACCGGCAATGGCTGGAATCGTCTCTATGCACTTGCTACTAGTCAAGAGTCTAAGGCATCCCCAAATGTTTTTACTGGTATGTTATATTTTTTTTCATGTGATGTTTATTTTTTTCTTGATCTGGGTTCTACCCCATCTTATGTGACAACTTATGTGGCTATACACTTTGGTTTTGGTACTAAAAATATTTTTGACCCCTTTTTCTATTTCTACTTCCGTGGGAGAGTCCATAGTTTCAAAAAATTCTATAGGGGTTGTGTGGCATCTATTCTTCAATGGGAGATATCGGTGGACTCAATAAAAATTTCCATGATAGATTTTGATGTAATCTTGGGGATGAATTTGCTCCATTCATGCAATGCTTCTCCAGATTGTACTACCCCAAATGTCAGTTTTCATTTTCCGAATGGATCGGTGATTGAATGGGATGGGAGTTCCTTCGTACCTAAAGGGAATTTTATTTCTTATCGTAGAGCTTAGAAGTTGATTTCCAAGGGGTGTCTATATCATCTAGTTTTGGTCAAGGATCTAACTATGAGAGTCACTCTTTCCAATTTGTCCCTGTGGTTAATGAGTTTTTTGAAGTTTTTCCTGATGATTTTCAAGGGAGTCCTTCGAATAGGGAAATAAATTTTGGGATTGATCTTGTACTGGATACCCATCCCATTTCCATTACTTTTATATGATAACTCTGACTGAATTAAAGGAACTAAAGAAGCAATTGAAGGATTTTCCTTACAAGGATTTCATCTGTCCTAGTGTTTCTCCGTGGGGTGCTCCTGTGCTTTTCGTGCGAAATAAAGCTAGGCCTCTTCGAAAGTGTATAGACTATCGTTAGTTGAATAATGTTATGATGAAAACTAAGTATCCCCTTTCCACGACCAGCTTTAGGGTGCTAGGTGTTTCTTGAAAATTGACTTGTTTGGGTTATCACCAAGTGAAACTTAGGGAGGTTGATATTCCTAGGACGACGCTCTTAACCCGGTGTGGCGATTATGAGTTTTCAGTTATGTCATTTGGGTTAAGTAATGCTCCGGCTACTTTTATGGATCTTATGAATTGGGTGTTCAGGTAGTTTCTGAGTTTGTTTGTTATTGCCTTCATTAATGACATCTTACTGTACTCTATGAGTAAGGAGGATTATTCCAATCACCTTCAAATTGTGTTGCAGACTCTTAAAGACTAGAAATTGTATGTAGAATTTTTTGTAATAATCTTCTAGGTCATTTCCTTGGGTTTCATGCATTTTTGGCATTTTGATCCTTTCTATACAAGCTACAACTTGCCAAAACTGTCGATTCAGTAATCAAACAATTTGTTTGGATTTTAGGCTTATTTCTCTATTTTTGAGCTTTTGATGTTTATGATTTGGTTTTGGACTAAAACTCCTAGTATATGACTGCGGATGATAATTTCAGCAGTTCAATCATCTCTAGAATGTGGATTTTAGAATAGGTAGACCTTTGGTTCGGGTAACGAGGCACTAAGCTCATTATGACTATTGATTGGAAAGTTGAGAAATTAAAAATTTAGGTATGGGACCCATATTTTTCTAAAAATAAACTTAGATGGAAATTCTGAATGTGCCATCACATCAAGAACGTTGAATTTGGTATGGTTACATAGTTTGTTTGCATATACAGCAATCCAAACTAATCCCGAGCAGCCGGTTGAAGTCTATTTTGGAAATAGAAAATCAGGTGCACCAGGTAGCTGGTGAAACGTAGATCACAAAGGTTAAATCATAATTGGTCCATGTGTTTTATTCTCGTTTTTCTAGAATTGCGATTGCGAAGCATAAATTGCGATCACAATATATGATTTACGTGTACAGATTGAGATCATGATGACAAGTCATGATAGTGACTTCCAAATGCCTGCTATGTTTATAAATAGACACCTTTTGCCCAATTTTACTCATTTTTCATCCATTTCTTGAGAGAGAAAAACCCTAAAGTATGATACAAGGTGGGACTTAGGCTTGTAAATGATTTGGGGAGCTTGGATAATGATTATTTCATGATTTCCCTTCGAAATCATGGTTAGATTTCTTCAGTTTCTTGATTAATTCTTGGAAATTAGGGCTTTGAATTCTAAAATTGTAAGGGTTGATTTGAGACCCATTTGTTCTCCGTTTTTGCTCAATGTTTTAGCACTACTTTTTTGTCTTTCGAGGGACCTTGTGACGGTTTTGATTTTTGGATTTCATTAGCGAGCCCTACTAGTCCATTCTTGACCCAAATTTTGACTTGACCTATTATATGGAAATATGGGTATTATTTGAATCCTAATAATGCACAGACTATGATGTCGATAGCATAGCAGTATTTCGAGATCATGGTGTAAAGACAGACATTTATCGATTCTTTAAGGATTTACGGTTCGACTTTGAGATAGGCTTCTATCTACTTTTCTTCACAAGATGATGTCTTTTGTATATAACATATAAATGCGAATGTTAACATTTATTATGTATAGAACATCATGACTTAGTCTTGATTATTGAAGTTTGGGGATTAGATGGGTGAATTGACCCATAAGGTGACATATTTATTATATTTCTAGGATCCTATTGTCTTTTTCATAGATTAAGCTAATTTCTTAAATGGTTATGATATGATTCTATATCCGGGTTGTAGTTTAAGTGTTGGAAATGTTTTTATCATGATTAACCTTGTTTGGACAGTTTTAGTGATTTTGAAATCGTAATTTTGGTGGAGTCGAGTTAATTGCTCATCTTCTAGGTCAAATTCCTATAATAGGATTGATTGTGTTTTGTGTACCATCTAGAAGTCAATTTAGTCACCTTAGACTAGTCTAGGTAAAAATTACCTAAATACAAATTTTGAGGATTAGGAGTGGGTTTCTCCGGCCTACATTAAGCCAAGACTTGTGTTAGCCCTTATGGACTATTGAGCTTTTAGCATAAGGTTACCTTGTAACTTAGTGAATGATTATGGTTTTTCCTAGATTATAATTGATGTCTTGTAGCTATAATATGGCTTTCGTACTTAATTTATGATACGGTCCATTGACATAGTCAATAATAGAGGCGTAGATGTAGTTATGATATATGTACTATATAACTGAGGTGCCTTGTAAATGTGATTTTCCTCATAGTTATGATTCATGGCCAATTGATGAATTATACCTCCTAGTTGTGAGATGCCTTATAGATGTCATATGCCTCATAGTCATGATTCATGGCCTATTGAAATATTATGCCTCCTAGATGTGAGATGCCTTATAGATGTGATATGCCTTATAGGTATGATTCATTGCCTATTGATATGCTAGGCCTCCTAGATATGATATGCCTTATAGAAATGATATGCCTTTTAGATATGCTATGGCTTATAGATACAAAATGTCTTACAAATAGGACTATTGATATGGGTTTCGAATATGTATGTAGGCCTAAGGCCGTGATTATGGTGTTTTAATTATTCCAGACAAATTACTGGGCCTAAGGCCATGCTATGATATCAGTTGGACATCTGGGAAGTATTTATCCTTATAAAGGAGGTAGTTGTGGTTTATAGATATTTGATGCTTGTGGTTCCCTTATTTGAATATTATTGATGGAGTGTACAAATTTGGTACATTCATTATCAGAGATGATTTAGGGTTGTTGGGTGTCCATAAAGTCTTGCAAAGTAGAGTCCCTTTTATATGTGTGTCACATGCCATTCTTATAGGGGGAGGCTATAGGGCATTTAGGAATATTTCCCATTTTTGTCTTCTATTTTGGGCTATTGACTTTAGTTATCATGAAACTTCTCTAACTTTTGACTTACTCATATTTTAGATCAGCATCCCCAAAGATCTGACTATCATAGAAACTCTGCTGGAACTTCTCTCCTACGTGATACAAATATAGAAGGAATTCCCCCTACTTATAGAGTGCAGACCTAGTCTAGGTTCCCTAATTCTGACTGTAACGCTCACGTAGGGTTCTATATGTCCTTACTAGTCCTCCTTAGGTTTCATGGGATAGTGATAATATGCTCAGTCGCTTTAAGAAGATATTTCAAGTGCAAAGTTCCGCAAGTCTATCCATATGCTTCTCAGCTTGTGGCTTCTCAATCTCTTTGGCCTGATCCTTTTTTTCCTACTATCAGTTTTTTTGAGGTCACTAGGGTTGGACAGTTTATAAGGTTGAATCCCCTAACCTTTAAAGTCTCTAACGTTGATACAAATCCACAGGAGTTTATTGATGATATGAAGAAGATTTTCAAGATGATGCATGCTATTAACTCAAAAAGTGTGGAGTTTGCTACTTATTAGTTTAAGGATGTGGATTATCTATGGTATGTGGAGTGGAAAAAGATGAGGGTTCATGATGCTGACCCAAAAATGTGGGATGAGTTTTCAAGTGCTTTTCTTGGTCGTTTCTCTCCTCAGGAGTTGAGAGAGGCTAAGGCCGAAGAGTTTGTAAACATGAAGCAGGGTAAGATGAGTGTTAAAGAGTATGCCCTAAAGTTTCAGAAGTTTTCCCATTATTCTCTATAGTTGGTGTCTAACATAAGGTCCAGAATGAGAAAGTTTGCTTCTAGCTTCTCCCCTGATTTGGTGTTAGAATGTAAGGCTGCGATGTTGTATAATGATATAGACATATCTAGGCTGGTGGCTCAGATACAATTGGTCGAGGAAGAGTGAAAAAGTAGGTAGATATGGGAGAAAGGCAAAGCAAGAAGTTTAGATATACAGAGCAGGGTGCAAATTAGCAGAACAGTGGGGGAGATAGTAGTCAGTTGACCAAGAAGAAGAATTATGGAAATTCTTATTCGACCACTAGTTCTCTTTATCATAATTTTTTAGGTGACCATTGTTTTTAGGCAAGTAGTGGTCCTAAGGCAAAGTGTTCCATTCTCTGGTCAGTTGAGTTCAGTAAGGATGACCTTATCCTCCATGTTATTTTTGTGGACAACTTGACCGTGGTTATTATGAGGAGGGGAGGAACTTGTGTTTTTATTATAGTTAGCCTAGTCATCTTTGAAGAAACTATCCTATAGATAAGTTGCCACAAGAGCAAATAAGGTCCTGATAGCTATGTCTTTAGCTCTTGCACCTAAGGGCACTACTTCAGGTACCGGCAATGGCTGGAATCGTCTCTATGCACTTGCTACTAGTCAAGAGTCTAAGGCATCTCCAAATGTTTTTACTGGTATGTTATATTTTTTTAATATGATGTTTATTTTTTTCTTGATCTGGGTTCTATCCCATCTTATGTGACAGCTTATGTGGCTATACATATTGGTTTTGCAACTGAAAATATTTTTGACCCCTTTTTCTATTTCTACTTCCGTGGGAGAGTCCATAGTTTCAAAAAATTCTATAGGGGTTGTGTGGCATCCATTCTTCAACGAGAGATATCGGTGGATTTAATAGAACTTTCCATGATAGATTTTGATGTAATCTTGGGGATGAATTTGCTCCATTCATGCTATGGTTCTCTAGATTGTACTACCCCAAATGTCAGTTTTCATTTTCCTAATGGATCGGTGATTGAATGGGAAGGGAGTTCCTTCGTACCCAAAGGGAATTTTATTTCTTACCCAAAGGGAATTTTATTTCTTATCTTAGAGCTTAGAAGTTGATTTCCAAGGGGTTTCTATATCATCTAGTTTTGGTCAAGGCTCTAACTCTGAGAGTCACTCTTTCCAATTTGTCCCTGTGGTTAATGAGTTTTTTGAAGTTTTTCCTGATGATTTTCATGAGAGTCCTTCAAATAGGGAAATAAATTTTGGGATTGATCTTGTACTGGATACCCATCCTATTTTCGTTACTTTTTATATGATGACTTTGACTGAATTAAGGGAACTAAAGAAGAAATTGAAGGATTTTCCTTACAAGGATTTCATCTGTCCTAGTTTTTCTCCGTGGGGTGCTCCTGTGCTTTTCGTGCGAAATAAAGCTAGGCCTCTTCGGAAGTGTATAGACTATCGTTAGTTGAATAAGGTTATGATGAAAAATAAGTATCTGCTTTCCACGACCAGCTTTAGGGTGCTAGGTGTTTCTTTAAAATTGACTTGTTTGGGTTATCACCAAGTGAAACTTAGGGAGGTTGATATTCCTAGGACTACTTTCTTAACCCGGTGTGGCC
The DNA here is from genome assembly GCF_002878395.1 of Capsicum annuum. Taxonomy (NCBI): domain Eukaryota; kingdom Viridiplantae; phylum Streptophyta; class Magnoliopsida; order Solanales; family Solanaceae; genus Capsicum; species Capsicum annuum. Next base: position 73,195,290 of record NC_061115.1, on the reverse strand, counting down.
ATTATGAATTTTTGGTTATTTCATTTGGGTTAAGTAATGCTCCGATTAGTTTCATGGATCTTATGAAATGGGTGTTCAGGTAGTTTCTGAGTTTGTTTGTTAGTACCTTCATTAATGACATCTTACTGTACTCTAAGAGTAAGGAGGATTATTCCAATCACCTTCAAATTGTGTTGCAGACTCTTAAAGATTAGAAATTGTATGTAGAATTTTTTGTAATAATCTTCTAGGTCATTTCCTTGGGTTTCATGTATTTTTGGCATTTTGATCCTTTCTATAGAAGCTACAACTTGCCCAAACTATCGATTCGGTAATCGAACAGTTTGTTTGGATTTTAGGCTTATTTCTCTATTTTTGAACTTTTGATGTTTATGATTTAGTTTTGGACCAAAACTCCTAGTATATGACCGCGGATGATAATTTCAGCAGTTCAATCATCTCTAGAATGTGGATTTTAGAATAGGTAGACCTTTGGTTCGGGTAACGAGGCACTAAGCTCATTATGACTATTGATTGGAAAGTTGAGAAATTAGAAATTTGGGTATGGGACCCATACTTGTCTAAAATGAACTTAGATGGAAATTCTGAGTGTGCCATCACATTAAGAACGCTGAATTTGGTATGGTTACATAGTTTGTTTTCATATACGGCAATCCAAACTAATCCCGAGCAGCCGGTTGAAGTCTATTTTGGAAATAGAAAATCAGGTGCAACAGGTTGCTGGTGAAACCTAGATCACAAAGGTTAAATCATATTTGGTCCATGTGTTTTATTCTCATTCTTCAAGAATTGCGATTGTGAAGCATAAATTGCGATCACAATATATGATTTACATGTACAGATTGAGATCACGATGATAAGTCGCGATAGCAACTTCCAAATGCCTGCTATGTTTATAAATAGACCCCTTTTGCCCAATTTTACTCATTTTTCATCCATTTCTTGAGAGCGAAAAAACCTGAAGTGTGATATAAGGTGGGACTTAGGCTTGTACATGATTTGGGGAGCTTTGATAATGATTATTTCATGATATCCCTTGATTTCCCTTTGAAATCATGGTTAGATTCCTTCAGTTTCTTGATTAATTCTTGGAAATTAGGGCTTTGAATTCTAAAATCGTAAGGGTTGATTTGAGACCCATTTGTTCTCTGTTTGTGCTCAATGTTTTAGCACTACATTTTTGTATTTCGAGGGACCTTGTGACGGTTTTGATTTTTGGATTTCATTAGCGAGCCCTACTAGTCCATTCTTGACCCAAATTTTGACTTAACCTATTATATGGAAATATGGGTATTATTTGAATCCTAATGATGCGCAGACTATGATGTCAATAACATAGCAGTATTTTGAGATCGTTGGGTAAAGACATACATTTGTCGATGCTGTAAGGATTTACGGTTCGACTTTGAGATTGGTTTCTATCTACTTTTCTTCACAAGATGATGTGTTTTATATATAACATATGAATGTGAATATTAAGATTGATTATGTATAGAACATCATGACTTAGTCTTGATTATTGAAGTTTGGGGATTAGATGGGTGAATTGACCCATAAGGTAACATATTTGTTATATTTCTAGGATCCTATTGTCTTTTTCATAGATAGAGCTAATTTCTTGAATGGTTATGATATGATTCTATATTTGGGTTGTAGTTTACTGTTTGAAATGTGTTTATCCTGATTAACCTTGTTTGGGCAGTTTTAGTGATTTTGAAACCGTAATTTTGGTGGAGTCGAGTTAATTGCTCATCTTCTTGGTCAAATTCCTATAATAGGATTGTTGTGTCTTGTGTACCATCTAGAAGTCAATTTAATCACCTTAGCCTAGTCTAGGGTAAAAATTTCCTAGATACAAATTTTGAGGATTAGGAGTGGGTTTCTCCGGCCTACATTAAGCTGAGACTTATGTTAGCCCTTATGGACTATTGAGCTTTTAGAATAAGGTTGCCTTGTAAATTAGTGAATGATTATATTTTTTCCTGGATTATAATTGATGTCTTGTAGCTATTATATGGCTTTCGTACTTGATTTATGATACGGTGCATTGACATAGTCAATAATAGAGGCGTAGATGTAGTTATGATATATGTACTATATAACTGAGGTGCCTTGTAAATGTAATTTGTCTAATAGTTATGATTCATGGTCTATTGATAAATTATGCCTCCTAGTTGTGAGATGCCTTATAGATGTCATATGCCTTATAGTCATGATTCATGGCCTATTGAAATATTATGCCTCCTAGATATGAGATGCCATATAGATGTGATATGCCTTATAGGTATGATTCATTGCCAATTGATATGTTAGGCCTCCTAGATATGATATGCCTTATAGAAATGATATGCCTTATAGATACAAAATGTCTTACGAATATGATTGTTGATATGGGTTCCAAATTATATGTAGGCCTAAGGCCGCGATTATGGTGTTTTAATTATTCCAGATAAATTATTGGGCCCAAGGCCATGCTATGATATCAGTTGGACATCTGAGAAGTATTTATCCTTATAAAGGAGGTAGTTGTGGCTTATAGATATTTGATGCTTGTGGTTCCCTTATTTGAATATTGCTAATGGAGTGCACAGATTTGGTACATTCATTATCAGTAAATGTATAAATAATATGATTCTAACTAAAGTATGATATAATTACTATTTTTCTTAAATAAGTGTTAAATCCCACTTTTCACCAAAAATGGATTTCTTTATAACAATAAATGCCTATTTTAATGAATAACCTATGTGTAATGAGATTGTTAATGATTTGACTAAGGAAGATTTTGGTCTATGATTATGATACTATTAATTATTTTATCAGGAGAGATTCTGACCATTTCTACACCTTTACGATGATTTAGTCTAGAAGTTTTACCCAGGCAATGGATTTATAAATTTACACTCTTCTTAGCCACGGCTTATGTTTGTGCATCTATTATATATCTATATACATATCTCTTCAATATTGGGAAGAATTAGGGTGATGTATTGATGATATAAATTCCTAGTAAGACCCATGACAGATTATAGTATGATTATATATATATATATATATATTGATTATTATAATCATATGCTTATATACCCGGCAAAGCTGGAGGATGATTATTATGATATGCTTATATACCCGGTAAGGCATGATGATGATTATGATGATAACTTATATATCCAAATTTAATTTTGGAGGATGGTTATGATGTTGATTATATAACCCTCGTTCGATTACGAGGGATGATTTTGATGATGATGGTTGTTATGATAATGATTATGTTACTGATTTTATTTATTGGTTCCAATCTAAATATACATTATGATACTTGGATCGGTTATGATTTTTGGATTCTGTTGCATTCATCTTTGCATGTGCATTGCCTATCACCAGTATACCCATATATCTATCAGTCTTATGGGGGGTTTCTTAGGTATGGGTGATATGTAAGGCTTGTTGTTTGTTGTATGTTAATTTAACCTTTTGTGCCTGGGGCGGTGGGGGTTCATGAAAGGCTTGGTAAGGTATTATTTTCTAGACTAGCCAGTTACTTGCGTTGTTGTTGCTATTGTTATTATTATTATTATAATCATTGTTATGACTAATTTGTGATGGATCTATTAATGATCCATTATCGAGATTTGAGGAATGATTCTGGCTCTTCTATCTTATGATTTCATTATTATGCATGATTAACTCATGATTAGATGTATGGATTAGAAACCCTAGGTATACTAGCATTAGTTCCTGCTATGATTATGAGGTCTTAAAATGCTAGTTTGATAATTTAGGCCATACTATGAGTTGTTCTTGTTTATATATATTTGCATATATATATATATATATATATATATGTAGCTAAGGTATTACCGTATATACCTTCCTTCCTTTATATCTTCAGATTGTATGTTCTTAACCCTGTATACTATTATATATGCTTCTTTTGCCCTTTATTCATATATTAGTTAGTTATACGGTATAGTGTTAAGATTCCTCAATATGGCTGGAATAGGATAGTTCATCCTTAATAATTCCTTAGCCTTATTATGTTAGTTTCTTGGATATAATAAGGATAGTTTATCCTTATTATCTAATTGCCTTTCTTTTGTGGTTGCTGGATATTGGGTGTAGTTTCCATTTTGTTTATATGTTATATGTATCTACATTATCTTTTGAGATTAATCGATAGATGCCTACTGATTACCTCATGTTTCGTACTCATACTACACTTCAACATCCTGCAGATCATAGTACGGGTTGTCATTGTTATTGTGAGCATCGTGCAACACAAATTTGTTTTAGATACATACGGTGAGCTCCTAGCATTTGCAGTATTACTTTCCTCCCTCTTATGTACTATACTAGTCTCTACGTTGTATTCAGAGATGGTCTTATTTGTATATTTTCTTAGTACCTCATTTGTATCCATCTTATATTAGAAGCTTTTGTACTAATTCCACTAGGTTTTGGGATTATCTTATGTGTGTTAGTCTTTTATTTCATTTATTCAGGATTTTCCCTTTATTCTTTTTGTAGTCCATTGCCAGTAGTTTCGGATTGCGAGATTAGCTTGCTTACTGGTTGGTTATAGCAGGCGCCATCATGACTTGAAAAATTGGGTCATGACAAATTAGTATCTGAGCATCGGTTAACTGGTATGTTGGTACAAGAGATAAGTGATTAGTAGAGTCTTATGTATTGATGCAGAGATGTCTGTAACTTTTCTTCTGGAGGTTATAAGGCATTCTTAGGAAATTTATTTCTTGATTCCTTATTGTGTGTCCATATTCTTATGAGCCTAAAGCATGTTCTTTGACTTATTCTAATCTAGACATAAAATGAGAGGTTGTCGATAGATATAGATGAGACTTCAACATAAATCTTTAGAGTTTCATCATAGCATCAGACTAGAGTGCTAGGGATGGTTATCAAATATCTTTAGCATCAACCAGGGATGAATTCTGGATCATCGAGTAGTTCTCAGGCTAGATTTAGATTTATTGGTATTCATCAGGATTCTTTATTAGTTTTAGAGTATGTTATTGGGTTTATTAATTAGGCCGGGTATATTCCTATGCTATATCTTTCTGAGTAGGACATGGTATGTGGATTTATTAAGGTACTAGCATTGCCACTCCATTTGGCATCAGAATACTTGATAAAAGTTGGGCTTTCTTTCTCTCCGGTTATTGATTATATGAGTGCCACAGAAAGAGTATGTATTAAGGCTTATGGAAATGGTGGTAAAAGGCCATATCATTAATGTATTGCTATTGGCATTTCATCTAGGAGTGAGGATCCTTTCGATAGAGGTCAGTTTCACTTGTGGCCTATCGTCCCTATGCAAGTAGCATTTCAGACTATCAGTGACTTCAGATTAGTCATGGTGATCAAAGTGGGCGTAGTTCTTATCGGACCTTGCAGAGTATTTTGTATGGGTTTTCAGGCCATGGAGGTCATTTTGGGTCAGTAGGGAAAGCATCTCAGAGTTCTCTAGGATCTTGCTTTAGTTATGGTGAGAGAAGACATTGGTTTAGATAGTACCTCAAATGTGAGATGGTTTTTCTAATAGAGTTAGCATGTATTCCCCATCAATGTAGAGTTCTTGTGGTAGGCTATGGTTGTGGGAAGGCTGATCATGGTACTAGAGAGTTCTCTCCGCATTAGTTACCCAACCATTTATGCTCAGTTTTTGTTTGTAGCTAGGCCAGGGGTATTAAGAGTTTGCTATGAATAATTGTTGTACCTCCTATTAGAGATAGTGTGATTGGTGCCACAATTGATGATTTAGTTGGGCGGTCTAAGTTTGGACCCATTTAGATTTATTCTCCCTTAGACTCATTGATATATGATTTCGGATTTCACCATGATAGGTGTATTTTTATTTCTTACATTTAAATTTTTCATTTCTGTGTATTAGGGTTTTTGTACCCATCTATGACTTTATGCCTTGATAAGTTTATGATGGTTGTTGTGTCCGTTGTTATTCGGTTCATGATTATAAGACTACCGCTATGGATTATTTATTTTAGTAGTGGATGTAGTAAATCTATATTGATATTTACTCCTTATAGGTTTAGCACTTGGGTTTGAGTCTCATTTACCTTGGCATATTGGTCTTATTGTGGTCCTTGAAGGGAACTTGTTATTGATTTCATCTTAGTAACGCTTATTCACTATATCCATCTTTAAATTATTTTTGTTATTCTTATTATATGATGTTATTGATCCTCTCTTGAGATATCTAGACTATTGGTTTCTGGTTAGAATTTTCCCTTATATGTAATTCTTATTCGCTATCTTGGGAAGCTATAGCCCGATTGGATATTTTTTCTATAGAAAGGTAAGGTTTGTTGTTTTCCTCTTTTGTTGACTGTAGTAGATTGATTGTTGAGGGAATTGTGTTGTCAAAGGTAGTTGACCTTATCTGGTTCTATTATAGTTCTAGAGTTGGCACTTTAGCTATATTGCTCGTTCTTGAGTTTGGGATTCTTAGACTTGCCTACTGGGTTATGAAGGTTTTTCATTGGATATCCCCCTCTCTATAGCCTATTTGTGAGATTGGCCAGTTTGGGGTCCGTCCTCCATTTATGGCAATTACATTGCCCATAGTGACTTGATATTGATGTCAGGAGGTCTTGGATTCGTCTCTTAGATTTGTTGAATTCGTCTCCTAGTGATGATTTGCCCTTATTATTGGTGTGGAGTTAGATACTCAGTTCTATCCGTAATATGGTTCTTGTCCTAGTGGGGTTACAGAATTAGACGTAGGTGATAGCTACTGTGACTGCTTCATAAGTTGGAAAATTGGAAATTCTTTATCTTGGGTTATTTGGTTCATTTTTCGTAGAGGTCTTGACCTTTTCATTGGTGTTGAGATTGGTGCTTCTTTCCTCGATCATGTGATTCATGGATTGATCGAGTTATGATTGTCCTACTTGTGTGGATTTAGGAAATCCTCATTTCAAAGTTGGTTCGGTTTAATAATACTTGATGGATAGGTTCGGCCTAATAAGACTTAATGGAGTTCATCTACTTAATGATATGTTCCTATGGGTATTGTCTGCCGAGATGGAGTATTGGATTGGTTAGTTTTTGGCTGAAGTTGCATTTCTCCGAGTTGCTAAGATTTCTGCCATTACTAATGTGGTTTGTGGCCTTGGTGACACTACTCGAACCTAGGCCTATACGTAATGGGTATCCCAAGTCCAACCAGGACTGGGGACCTCCCCCTTAACCCAATCCAACCACCTTATATAGCCTCAGATGCACTGAATTCCGAACATATAACAAGATAGCATTATTGTTCAAATCAAGAGCCTAGGATAGGATCTCAACCGTGAACAACCCAACCGAGTCTAACCGCACCAAACCCAACCATCCATACCATACCAAACAAACGAGAATATCAAAACATAACATGATAATCATCCCAAAATGTAATATGAAGGAACAATGAGAAGTTATGTCCGATGATTCTAGGCTACCAGCTTATTCCAATGTCAAGTCCGACACCAATACCGATCCCGCCTATACTACCCCCAAAAGTAAAACAAAGCCTCTATCCAAAAGAATACAATTATGCAGTTGGGACATGCCCCCAACCATGGATAAAACCAATATCCAATATTAAAACAAAATGTCTATGAGTATCCATATCATGAAATGGAGCCTTTCGGAAAGATGAAAGCTCACCACTTCAATACAAATGTTTTCCCCAAGTCAATCACTATGCTGGAAGTCTCGAATGGATGGTTCCTGCATAGCGTGGGTATACAACCACCAGTAGACGCATTAGCGAATGACCACTAGCATGTATCTCAGGATACGGATAAATAGTGACATTTAAAAAACAAAAAAAAAACATCCATTAGGCACACAACCATATATATATATATAAATGTCGGAAAAGGGAATCTGTGTTTAGCATGCATTTAAAACCTTTACATGGGTTGTGTAACCTTGATATTTAACCACACCCATGGGTCGCATGGGTTCAACCCCCCTTGCTGAAAGAGTCCCAATGAGTGTAGCCGCACGACCAGGAAATATCCCATGGGGTCGATAGTACATCCCTCCAATATAAAACATGGCATTCGTATGTGGCCATTAATATTGGTAAATATGAGTTTCTAGTATCGGTTCCCCCAGAACCTCAACCTTCCACAGCTCAGTAACACATCCCTTTATTAATTCCCATATTAAAACCATATCCAAACAAATCCAATTACCATTTATTAACCAAGGCCATTTATTAGTGTTATCGTCATACCAACCATACTTGCAAGATTTATCCATAGCCAAACCATTTAGGTTAAAGGGAACACTTAAGTGCCATATCCGTTTACCATATTAACTTCTCAGGAGACTTCCATGTACTCCACAAGAAAAACAAATACGTCTTTAACCTTTGTAAACCAGTTATAGTGTCATACATAAACTGAAAACAATCAAGAGCTCCATTTAAAGAAGTCAATGCAATAAACATATCTTTATAAGCATTTCATCAAACACGTGGGGGGTTTAATATAAGTAAAACCAATTCCAAATACCATTAAACCATTACCATACAATCCAATTGCTCAAAACTGCCATTAATGCATATGGATGCACAGTTAAACCATTGGAAACCATAAACAAACCATTTACACCTAAACCCCCAATTATTAATGGAAAACTATAACCCATGCAATATTGAAACCATGAAAACAACCATAAAATCCATGTCTTTTTAGGAATAAGAAGTAGGGAAGAGATACATGCCTTAAACCGAGAAAGATGATGGAAGAAAAGCACCAAAGCAAGTCCCAAAGCAATCCCAAAGTTGAAACCCTAGCTCTCTTGCCCAAAAAGCTCTTGAGAGAATTGTTGAATGTTTAGGAATAGTTTTATATGTGTTAATGAATAGAACAATTGGGTAATAACCTCCTAAGTGTATTAGAAGTCGTGGGTCATAAGTAGGGTAAGTAGGGAAATGTCCATAATACCCCTACTTAAGTCCCTAAAAAACCCATCATAGGGATACGACTGACCCTCTTTCGAGTCGTACCGTTCCTTACGATTGGTTCCGACATGTTGTACCCAGGCCTTAACCTTGAATCAGACACTATCCAGTATATGACTCATCCAACTAGGTCGTAACCTCAGTAAATGATACATAACTATGATCCGTATCCCTAACAGAAGGAATTACCTAGAGGATCAAACATTGAACACCATACGAGTCCCTGATACGACTTTTATCTATGACTTATGACTCATAGCCTTAAGTTGTGAACATTCCAGTGATCAAAACCATCCACTAACTAACACTGGTCAGGTTACGACAAGACCATACCACTTTACCCCCAGCATACAGTTTGTATCTATGAGTCATATTGGGTCTGGAGAATGATTTTCAAGGAAAAAATTCTAATGCCAAAACCCAAGATGTAACATTCTCCACCTCTAGGAACATTCGTTCCCAATTGACGGACAAGGTAAGGGTAACCACACACAGAGTCATTTACATTATCAAACATCCATTTAACAAATTTTGAAAACAAAGAGGCAAATATATTAATCTTTTCTTTAACAAGTACAGAAAATAAAGATGTTTTCAAGAACACATACCTTCCGCACAAATAGTAGGAGCAGAAAACAAGAACAGATACTTAGACTTCATGTCCTCTTCTGTTCCCCACGTAGCTTCTTCCACTTTATGGTTTCGCTAAAAACCTTAACCGTAGCCACATCCTTTGTCCGCAACCAACAAACTTGCCTATCCAATATCTCAATCGGGACCTCTTCATAAGATAGAGAATCTAAGATATCCAACACTTCCAAAGGAACAACCAAAGAAGGATTGCCAACATACTTCCTCGCCCTGGAAATATGAAAGACTGGATGAACCAAACCAAATTTGCAAGCAACTCTAACACATAATAAACCGAGGATTGAACTTCCCTTTTTTTCAAAACCGTACTACTCCTTTCATAGGAGACACCTTTAGGAACGCCCGGTCCCCAACTTCAAACTCCAAGTCTCTACGCCTAACATCCGAATAGGAATTTTAGAGACTCTAAGAAGCCTTAAGCCTATCCCAAATCACCTTTACCTTCTCAATAGATTGATAGACCAATTTGGGACCAAACTTATACTCCTCTCCAAGCTCGAACCATCTAATAGCAGATCTACATCTCCTACCATACATCATCTCGAAAAGAGTTATACTAATACTAGAATGATAGATATTGCTGTACGTAAAATCCACCAAAGGTATATGCTCAAACCAACTTCCACCATTATCAATAACACATGCCCAAAGCATATCCTCCAATGTATGAATAGTTCTCTCCACTTGCCCATCTTACTTTGGATGCAAAGTAGTACTTAGACTAACCTTAGTCCCAAATCCCTTCTGGAAAGACCATAAAAATGAGAGGTAAACTACATACCACAATAAAAAATAATTGAAATAAGCTCCCCATGCAGCTTTATAATCTCTTAAAGATACAACTTCATAAAATCCTCCGCTGAAAAGGTAGTCTTTACCAGCAAAAAGTGAGAAGACTTGGTGATCCTATCCACAATGACCCAAATAGAATCAAAATGATTCCGACACCGAGGAATACCAGTACCGAAATCCATATTGATTATCTCCCACTTCCATTCAGGCAAATCGATTTCATGATGCAAACCACCATGACTTATGTGATCAACCTTAAACTATTAACACATCATACACTTAGTCACGAAGTCAACCATATCCTTCTTCATACTATTCCACCAATAGATTTCCTTGAGATCATCATACATCTTTGTCAAACCAGGATGGATAACATAGTGCTACTTATGCACCTCGGCCAAAATCATTTGTCACAACCCATTGAAATTTGGAACACATAACCCCCTTGGTACCACAAAGTAGTATCACCACTAATCTTGAACACTGCCAACTTTTACCCACCAATATCACTCTTGATTTTCATCAAGACCAAATCCAACACTTTTTTCTCCTTAATCTCTGCACCAAGAGACGATCGAACCACTACTTGCACCATCATCCCACAATCTTTAGAATCCAAGAAACGAACTTCACGATTGGCCAAGCAGTTAATATCCTTCAATAATTCCCAATTTCCTTCCTCTATATGAGCAAAATTTCCCATAAAAAACCTGCTAAGAGCATCGACAACCATATTAGCCTTACCTGAGTGGTAGTAAAGACTCTTATCGTAGTTTTTGAGAAGCTCAAGCTATCTTCTTTGTCTGACATTAAGCTCCTTCTACGTGAATATGTACTGAAGACTCTTATGATCAAAAATGATATCCATGCAAAAACCATATAGGTAATACCACCATATTTTCAAAGAAAACAAAACCGCCAACAACTCTAAATCATGAGTAGGATAATTCCGCTTATGCACCTTCAACTGCCTGGAAGCATAGGTAATTACCTTCCTATGCTGCATCAGAACATAACCAAGCACTACCCAAGATTCATCACAAAAAACCACAAACCTATCATTGTCTTCCGGTAAAGTCAAAATCGAAGTTGATGTCAACCTATTCTTCAATTTCTTAAAACTCCCCTCACAAGCATCTAACAAAGAAAACTTAACCTTTTTCTGAGTTAACTTAGTCAAAGGAGTATCCATCGATGAGAAGCTTTCCATAAAATACCTATAATACTTGGCTAACCCCAAGAAAATTCAAACGTCGGATGCTCTTCACCGCAACAACCTTTTGAGGATCAACCATTATCCCCTAACTAAAATAATGTGACCCAAGAAAGTCACAACATTCAACCAAAACTCATACTTACAGAACTTGGCAAACAACCATTGTTCCTTTTAGGTTCGTAACTCCACACTGAGGTGATTAGTATAATCTACCTCACTCCTAGAATACACCAAAATGTCATCAATACACACAATGACAAAGTGATCTAAATACTGCCTAAACACCCTATACATCATATCCTTAAATACTGCTGGAGCATTTGTCAATCCAAATAACATCACCAAGAACTCAAAATTCCCATATCAAGTATAAAAAGCCATCTTAGGGATATCCACCTACCAAATCTTAAGCTGATGGTACCCAGACCAAAGATCTACCTTGGAAAAGAACTTTGCACCCTACAACTAATCAAACAAATCATCTATCCATTGGAGAGGATACTTGTTCTTGACCATTACCTTGTTCAACTGTCTAATAGTCAATACACATCCAAAGGGAACCAATCTTTTTGTAACAAACAACACTGGTGCACCCCACAGAGAAACACTAGGACAAATAATTCCCTTTATCCAGAATATCATTAATTTGCTCCTTGAGTTTTCCTAACTCAACTGGATCCATTCTATATAAATGAATAGATATTGGACGTATGTCTTGAAGCAAATCAATACCAAACCCTATTTCTCTATCCAAAAGAACACCAGGAATATCATTCGGGAAGACCTTTGGAAACTCATTAACTACCGAAACTAACTAAAAAGAAGGACCTTTCTAATCAGAATCTTTAACATAGACCAAGTGATAAAGACACCCTTTAGAGAATCACCTTTGAGCTCTAAGATAAGAAATAAATCTTTCCCTAAGAGCTAAACAACAACCCCTCCTATTCTATTTTTAGCGTGTCTAGGGACCTAAAGATGACCTTACGAGTTCGATAGTCTAAATTCGCATAACAAGAATGCAACCAATCCATACCCAAAATTATATCTAAATTCACCATTACTAACTCAAATAGATTTACTAAGGTCTGCTTATCACCAAAAGATACCACACACCCCTTAGACTAATTTACCAATAACCGAGTCTCTTATTAGGGTAGAAAAAAAAATCCAAAATATTTTTAAAATCAAAACCAAATGACATAACTATATAAGGAGTCACATAAAAAAGAGTGGAACTCAGATAAATCAAATAATATATGTCATGGGATAAGTGTTGTAACATACCAGTAACAACATCATGTGATGCCTTGAATTCCTGTCGGGATGCCAAAGCATACAACCTATTCCGGCCAATACTAAAACCAGGAGCAGTAATAGAAGCAGATGCCACACCACTATATATAAGAGCAGAAGATAAAGCTATCAGAATATTATTTGCCCCTATAGCAACCTTATTAGTCGGACAATCCTTAAGTCGATGTCCTACCTGATTGTACTTGAAGCACTTATCTCTACTTTTCTTATAGAATCCCTAATGAGGACGACCACAGAACCATCAAGAAGGGCATTAAGAAACAAACAGACATTCCCTCCTCTGAGATTGTGCAACTAGATCTTAAGAATTATCACCACCTTTGTGATGCCTATCTTCCAACTACTGTGGGTAAGAAGCACTAGAAGAATAGAAGGAACCATAACTCCCCCACTTATTTTTCTACAACTTACCACCATCTTTACCACTCTAAGAATGCACATCTCCTTGATAAGAAAAAATGCCCCACTTTTCCTGTCTATGTGTTAATGAATAGAATAATTGGGTAAATAACCTCCTAAGGGTATTAGAAGTCATGGGTCATACTTAGGGTAAGTAGAAAAATATCCATAATACCCCCACTTAAGTCCATTAAAAACCCATCACAGGGATACGACTAACCCTATTACAAGTTGTACCCTTCCTTACGATTGGTTCCGACAAGTTATACTCATGCCTTAACCTTGTATCAGACACTATCCAGTATATGACTCATCCAACCAATTCATAACCTCAACAGATGATCCGTACCTATGATCTGTATCCCTGACAGAATGAATTACCAAGTTGATCAATCATTGTACACCATATGGGTCCATAATATGACTCATATCCAAGCCTTATAACTCATACCCTTAAGTCATGAACATTTCAGTAATTGAAACCTTTCTACTAAATAATATTGGTCAGCTTATGACAAGACCATGCCACTCATACAATTTGTATCAATAAGTCGTATTAGGTCCGGAGAATAGTTTTCAAGGAAAATTTTCTAAGGAAAAATCCCAAGATATCACTTGGGGAGATATTGAGTTTGTTTTAGTGATTCGTGCCCTCTAGTAAATATGAAGTTGGTTTCTTATGTTTTCAGACGGTGATTTATCCTATCTTGGGATTTTATTCTCCAATTATGTTTGATTTTAACTCGGCATAATTTAGTATACATATGTCTAATTTGAATAGTATGGTCGATGTGAGTGTTTGACTTTAGTTTGGATTTGTTGGATAAATTTTAGATTTGACACCTTGGAATAGTGACATAGAAATTATGATAGATTTAGAGTATGAATGCCTACTAATCTTTAGGTTTAGTTTAGGTAGTTCAGACGAAATAGTTCAGCCTTAATGTTGATATTTCAACAGGAGTTGTAGAACTTAAGTGCATCCTTTATTTTCATATTTGTTTTAATTGGGATATCATTTATAGGCAGGAGGATCCTACTCCATGGTTGCCTATTTGGTCTTCTTGAGTTTGGATGGATTATGGTTGATAGGTTTTCAAATGATAGTCCATGGACATGGTATTGGTTCCTTTAGATTTGACCACAGGTTTTCAGTTTTCATTGAGATTTTTGGGTGATACACTCAGCGGGAGTAACATGCTTGATTTGGATTCAGCATGGCTTCATTCTTAGTTTATGGGAAATCCTAGAACGAATCATTCAGTAGTAATTAGTCGTGCCTAGGGCTCCTGGATTTTATTTTTGAGGATTATTTGGTCCAATCATAGGATCGTGTTATGTTTCATACCTTTATTAGTGCAACTTATGTTCCTAGATAGTTCCTTATAAGATTAATCTCATATTTCCATATGGACTTTTAGTGGATCAGCTTTAGGTCTTTAAGTTCTCTGTGATGGGGTTCTCGAGCAAGATCAGGTAATTTTTCCTCCTGGTTTGGGGAGAATAGTAGGCATTGAATGGTAAAAGGGAGTTGTTTTAGGATTTAGAGTAGGTTGAATGACTCATGTCTTGGTTTGATTTTGTCTTGGGTAAGCTTTTGATTGATTTGTGTTGGTATCAAGATGGTAGTAATGTGTCGTGGTTTTGATTTGCATGCATCAGCCTTCTTTGATTAAGTTGGAGACTGGTTAGTGCTTGAGGCAGAGTTTTAGTTATTTGGAAGTTAAGTGAGAGAGCTAGTTGTAAAACGAATACCTGTGGTAAAATCCCTTGGAATTTTTAACTATTCTTAAAGGTCAGACCATGCTATCTTACTACCTCATTCTTGTAAGCTTTTGAGATGTTTCTATGCACTGACTTTCATAGACAAAAGTCTTTTAAGTAGTGGATATTGTAATGACCCTCCAAGTCATTTCCAGATTTTCATTTATTTCTAATATTTCGAGCCTTCCCACAGTGGCTATATGTCATTAGTGACTTGTGAGAACTGTCGGTTGGGTGATCAGACAGTTTATTTGGATTTTAGGCTTGTTTTTTTATTTTGGACCTTTCGATATTTAAGATTCGGTCTTGTACCAAACCTCCTAGTAGATGACCTTAGATGGAAATTTCAACAGTGCCATCAGCTCCAAAATGTTTATTTTAGGCTAGGTAGACCTTTGGTTTGGGTTTCAAGGCACTCTATCTTATTTTAACCTATTGGTTGAAAAGTTGAGAAATTAGAAATTTATGTGTGGACCCTATATTGGCCGAAACAACCTCAATGGAAATTATGAGTTAGCCATCACATCCAGAATATCAAATTTGGTATGATTACATAGTTCATTTGTGTATACGGGGTTCCTGAGCACCTGGTCTAATTCCATTTTGGAGTTAGAAAATATAGTGCACTAGGTTGCATAGGTTGTTGGTGTACCTTGGATAACAATGGGTAAATCACATTTGGCCCATGTTATAAGTGGTTATTTTTTCACTCATTTTCACTAAACAATCATGCATATTACCATATGTTATATAAATAAATGAGGCATAATCATGATTAAATGAACTAATATCCATATTTTGCAGGAATAGATTTAGTAAGATGGAAAGATATGGATTGGAGCTAAAAGAGATCAAATGGAATCAAAGGGGAAAAACTGATAACCTGGAGTAGTCATCAGGCTCAGTTACCGTGACTGCGGGCCATAGGTAGCGGTCATAGTCAGTCAAGAGGGTCAACAAAATGCGATTGCGGAACATCACTAGGGTTGCAATAGCCGCTATTGTGGACAACCTCAAGCAATCACGGCTAAGCGAGAATATTACCAAGGGCAATTTTGTGAATTCACTTGGCCAAATTCCAATCCATATATATTCTAAAACCTTTCGTTCTTTGGGTATTTCTTAATTGATAGACACTTTTGAATTTGAAATAAGAACCCTAAATTGGGCAAGATTTGTAATTAACTTTAGAAACTTGAATTTTTTGTAATTGTGAAGGATGAATGCTTTGAACAAACCATATGATGGTATATTTTTCTCAACTTTCTTCATGAGTAGGTAAATGTTTTATTCTTGGGATCATTTTGAACTAAAGCGTATTTATGTATGGGTGTTGATGTGTTTACATGATTTTTAGTTTTTGAGCATGGATTCCACCATTGGTTGAGCTTAATACTTGGAATTTATGGGCAAAAACCCCAAATCTCCAAATGGTTTTGATGGGTGAAAACCCCAAATTATATAAAACTTTATTCATCCTTGAAAAAGGGATGAAGGTGAACCTATGGGACCCTATATCATCCTTTAAAAGGGCTATAAGGGGACAAGCTAATGGTGGACAATTAAGTATGTGATTTACTACCTTTTGTAATCCTAAAAATAAGTGTAAATAGAGTGTAAGTTATGTCATGGGGATCTTCCTAGAAATAAGGATGCCCGATTAACGTTTTGGGTGACTATGAAAGGCACACTTGTTAGGTGCTCAAAAGAGCTAATAGGTAAAATATTTGACGTTTGGTTGACAAACTAATTGCAAAAACATTTGACCTAGTCTATCTCTTCATTAACAACTAGATGTCATGTTGAACCATCAATAACCTGCACTCTTTACCTTTAGGTTGACATAATCCCAAGATCTTCTTCAAATTTGATTTAAATCACCCACAGGTCTTGAATTTTAAATTCCACTTCTTGTGGATTTGACCCCAACGCAAGTTGGGATAGTGGAAACCACCTTTTTATCACTAAAAATATGTGAGCGAGTTGAGCATTATCAAAATGGTGCAGTTGCTGGGAGTGGAATCTAGATTTCTCTAGGGGTGTGATTTTTACTTGGGTCTACCCAGAGTGATTTTGATTTACTTTATCTATTGTTTTTGATGTTTTATAAGTGACCGTAGCATAAATGGGGCAATGAGTGATAGTGCTACTCACGCGAGATCTTTTGATACCCCTATCAATGATAAGGGAAAATTTAATTATGTGGGCCAAACACGTGCGATCCGTATTCCACCAACTCATGGGAATAGTGTTTTCCATGTAACAAGTGTTATGCTACATATGCTAAAAATGAAAGGGTAATATGGGGGTCAAGCTTATGAAGACCCAAATCTTTACTTGAAGAATTTTGTGGAAGTGTATGCGCTATTCGATAGCACACATTACTCAAGAATCCATCTATCTTTGCCTCTTTCCATTCTCACTTATGGGCAAGTCGATGTTGTAGCTTCGCTCACTCCCACATGGCTCAATCACTTCGTGGGACGATCTTACAGTGGTTTTTCTTGATTGATACTTCCCACCATATAAAATACTCCAAAAGTGGGATGAGATCATAAAATTTTGGTAATTGAATGGGGAGCCATTGTATGAAGAGTGGGAGAGGATTTACTGCAAGTTAGCCTAATGCCAGAATCACGAGGTCCCAGAGAAGATGCTTCTCCAAGTGTTCTTCTGAGCCCTTAATCCTCTCAACAAAACCGTGGTGGATAATACGGCGGGAGGTTTCCTAGTAAAATTGCACTATCATACGACAATGGAGTTGATTAGAGAGATGACAAAGGAAAATCGGGTTTGCATACCCGAGATGCAGAAGTTACAAAAATCTTTTCTTCTATTTCTATGGTTAATAAGGAGCAAAGAAAGCGGGATAAAGAAAGAAAGAAGAGCATGGAAAAAATGATAATCCAACTCAAACTCTTCACAAAGCATGTTATGGGTACACGTGCAAAAGAAGTAAACGTTGAGGCATCAAAATTCTACGAGGATGGTGCGGAGGCGAAAAAAATTAGATAAAGAGATCTGGTATCTAGCAAACTACTCGAGGGGTTCCCACCCCACCTATCAAAGTCAAGGTTGGAATCAAGGTTGTATAAACCGTGAGTGTGATAGAGATTATAGAGATAGAGAGTGTGATTATGACCGCTATGTGCCTCCCCATGATCAGGCCAAAAGTAAAGAATCAAGCTCCATTGACCTCGAGAAATTTAAAACTGAGGATGTCCTATCAAGGATTTTGAATAGGGTGGAAGGTACAAACAAAATGGTCAATGAATTTAAAGGTGATTTCTCTAAACTCTCTTAAAACATGGTGTCCCACTATGCCTCCATCAAGCAATTAGAGACCTAAATTGGGCAAATAATTACTCAAATTAATTCTAGACCTAGAGGTGGTCTCCTTAGCGACACAATTTCAAATCCAAAGTATAATGTTCAAGTCCTTGTAATCGTCACTAAGAGTGGGAAGACACTTGAGGACCACTTAAAAGGAGACTTGAGTAGAAAGATGCTTAAGGCTAAGGCTAAGAAGGTATCACCTCAAAATCAAGAAGAATAAGAAGATGAGAGGGATACTGAGGAAGTTGATGTAGAAGTGGTTGAGGTTAAAAATCCACACAATGAAGCAAGACCTACAATCCAAGTTCCTCCCCCATTCCCCAACGATTTCAAAGTAAAGAGGAGGGTGACAAGCTAAAGAAATTCATGGCCAATCTTAGCAATCTATCTATTAATATCCCATTGATAGAGGCGATATAAGATATCTCGAGATATGCTAAGCTAATAAAAAATTTGATGTCAAAGTTAAAGATCATCGAAGGTGACACCATTGAAGTCACCTATGGGTGTAGTGCTTTCATGGATAGTAAGATTGTGGAGAAGAAAGATGACCCTGGAGATTTCACCATTCCTTATACAATCAGGATGCATGTGTTTGAGAAAGCTCTATATGACCTTGGTGTGAGCATCAACCTGATGCCATTTATTAACTAAAAGAAGCTTAGATTAGATGCCCAACCACGACATCTATGCAATTCTTAATGGCGGATCAGTCAATAAAGAGAACAGTGGGGATTTTATCTGATGTCCCAGTCAAAGTGGACAATTTTATACTCTTGGTATACTTTGGGGTGTTGGACTGTGAAATGCACCAAGAGGCCCATAATCCTTGGTTGTCCATTCTTAGTCACCGGAAGGCCCATTGTCGACTTTGATATGGGTGAAATGAAGTTTAGAGTAAAAGAGGATGAAGTATCTTTTAAGGTTTGTAAGTCAAAGAAGCAATCCGCGGACCTTCAATTTGTGTCCATGCTAGATTTTTAGATTGAGTAGGTGAATGATATGAGGATTGAGTACCCACCTTGAAAATAGAAGTCAAAAGACGTCGTTCCACGACGTTACCTAAGGCACTATGTTGGAGGCAACCCATAAATGCCATAAAAGTGGCTCTAATCCTTTATTTATTATGTTATAAAGTAGATTTTAGTTTTGGCATTTCAATAACCCATGCATTTGTGGCACTATAGAGAGTATTGGTTGAGCTTTAAAAAAAAAGAAAGTGTGAAATTTTTGCATCATAAACTAAACAGGGGAAAGTCTGTCAAGTTGTGAATTGAGCTAAGCAGTGGAAAATAGGGGAGCAAAAATATCTAAGTTACTACAATCATAGACCCTTGGTCGCAATTGTGGCCACCTGCGTATCCACGATTGTCAGCACTGGACCACGATCGTGGTCACTTCAGTTATATGACCAGCTAATTTCCCCCATTTTCCTCACACTCTGTAATGACCCGGGACTACCCTCTAGTCGCCACACGGTGCTTACGAACCCGAAGGACCACAAGCTAACCCATGAATGATATCTGTTGTGAGCACTGAATAATAATACTATAATTAATACAAAAAAAATGGGCTAATATGCCATTAGGTTCAAAACATCTGAAAAACTGATAAAATATAACATCTGTAAAACTGAATACTGTCTAAAAATCTAGTATGAAAAGCCTCTAACTGAATCTGTCTGAAAGTGGAGTTGATGGGACAATCCCCCAACTAACTCCATCTACTGAACTACTACATCAACTAAAATATGAAATAATAGAATATCCTCGAATAATGAGGACTCACTGTTAAATCTAATGCTGCTGGACGAATCTGAATCTACTATGCATGGTCAAGAACCTGAGCATCCAAACCTATGATATAAAACATCATAACACAGGAAAGTATGTATTAGTACGTGAGAATGTACTGGTATTCTAGATGAGGTGAGGCTGAATGCAAGGGTTCTTATGTATGAATAGTAACTAACTGAATGATATGGAGTAATTGAATATGAGAGTACATGGATAACTGAAACTATTGTAAATACTGAGTATGTAATACTGTGCATATTTGTGTACTATAATTTTCCCTTTGGCGCGACGTGTCATGATTGCGAAGTTACACTGGAAAGAAAAAATTGGGAAAAAGGCTAGTGGCACAACGTGGTGGTATCACGTTGTCTCACTGGAAAATGACAAATGCCATTTGGACTGCATCCGCGACGTGCTAGAGTACCAGGTAGTACACTATCTTACTAAAATGGCTCTAACTTTTCACCCGGGTGTAGGAATTGGGTGAATTTGGTATCGATGGAAATCTTATTCAATTTTTCACACAATGAAAAGTCAAAATCTTGAAAATTCCACATGTATAAAAGTGTATTTATCTTTAACGAAAGTTTTTTACATTTTTAAGATGAATTTAAGCTAGGTAAAAATACTGGGTGTCATACACTCCCTTTTCAAGTTTTACTCTCTAATAGGACAAAATTCAGGCCAAGTCTGTGAGCTCACCAACAACATCCTTGCATCTCTCTTGCATCACAAAACTGTTTGGTTCCATCAATCCATACTTTGATTTTTTTTAAATACACCATATAATGCATGATGTTTAAAGGGCCTAAATCTTTGATTCGCATGCTTCTATGTTTTCATATTTGGTACTTATGTGGTGTAAAGCTGCTAGAATATGGTGTGGACACAAGTGGTAAAATCTTTAGTACCAAAAAATGTGTTCTAAATAGAGACAAATAGAGTGTGCACACCTAGTGTTTGATATATTGCCCAAATGAGTATTCAATAATGATTTTTGCATTCGTAGGGTAAATCAAGCACCTAATAGTCTTGTTCTTTGGTCTTAATGTGAATCCATGTTGTAGAACATGCATATGGTGTAGAGATTTCAAAATTTTGAACATGGAAAATTAGTATGAAATCAACCTCACTTATCGCAATTGCGGCTATGGGACCGCAATTGCGGCAACATGAATGAGGTTATGACCCAGGATCGCGATAATTGAGGCTAGTTCCCTACCATGCTGAAAATCCTGCACTTCTAATTTTTAGCCAAACACTAGCAAGTGCCCATCCAATAAGCTTTGGTGGGAAATATGGCATAGTTTGTCTGTACAATTATTATTGAATAATGTTATGTGTGCCTAGTTTTTTTAGGAAAATCTCATGGATAAATATGATCACATCCGTTTCATGGAACCTGAGTGCCACACTCACTACTATAGTGATCTTCTTAGGACAAAGCATCTCTCGTAGAGAAACATTTTCTTGGACAATATGTCGTAAAAACTTTCAGCATTTAATGACAAGTAAGACATAGGGTGGCGGTGTTTTTCCTTATTTACATACAATGCAAATGAGAAATAGGTCTGTGAATTATATGTCAACATTAATGTAGTTTATTTCTCGTATCCATTCAATATGACTATTAAGATCTGAGGAAAACAGTGTGCTTTGGGGAAAAGCAAATCAATGATGTTTATGGGCTACCATATGCAGACATGGAGGAATTCAAAGCAAAAGGATGTAAGTCGGGCAACTGGTTGGCAGAAAGATCATGTCTCAAAAAGGAAGTCTCTTGGATGAAAACAAAAAGCAACATATGCATGAATAAGTTTACTACTGAGGCTCGAATTTGGTTGCACATTATATGTAGCCGAGTATCCCCTTGCACCCACATGACAGTAGTCCCAGATCTGCGTGCTAGGAAGGTTTCCTACATTCTAGACGATATTCTTTTGAATGTTGGTCAGCTTGTAGTTAATGAAATGGACCACTTTAAGGACCAAGGTGGTATGCATCTCTTCTCTCCCTCTTTGATTATAGAGCTTTGCAGGACAATGGGGGTTGTGGAGTATGCTAGATATACATGGGTGTACCCTAGCACCCCTATATACCCCTTGAGGATTCGAGGAGAGGGCACACCTAGGTAAGGATAGAAGAGAAAGATTGACTTGGAGAAGTCGACATACACTAAGCCTGAGTTTCATTAATCATCCACCACCGGTTCTCTTAAGGATATTGTCGTTTATATTGTAGCCATCAGGGAGCTTGTTTTTAGTTTGCCCTGGAACCAAGAGAGCCCTTCACCACTCTATATTCATATATGTCATGGTCTGACTATGAGAAGTATAGTGAGGACCAAAAGATGGAGAAATCTACCATTGGTAGGCTTAAGAAATCCTACTCAACGTTGGCGGAGTGACATCGAGATCAAGGCTTGCATATAAAAAGATGGTCGTAAAGGAGAAGAAAAGGGATGAGTTCTTTAACAAGATGTGAAAGGGTATGAAGGGCCTGTGGAAGGTCCTAAAACCCCAAAATTGACTTCTTTCTTCTAGGGTGGAGATTTATAATGAGGCTCCAACCGAGTGGTCTGACCTTGAAGAGCTGGATGATGATACAAAGTTTGAAAGTAGCAACAGCCCTTGATGCAGTTTCAGGAAGCACTGTTATCTCTCTTATCCTTGATTATTTATGCAGTGCGGAAACTGTTAACATTGTAGTTGGGGTGCTTGTCCCCGTATTCAGTTTATTTATGTATGTATAATTGATGCTTCTGTATATTTTTCTCTTCTTTTGGATGATTCTTATTTTTTGTTTAAGTTGTAATATTTAGGCACTTTGATGGTGCCCATATTTGCATGGATTATTTACTTTGTTCCTAGATTGTTGCTTTATTTTATTTTTATTTTAAGAGCTTCACCCTATGATAGACTGAGTGATTAAGTTCCTAAAGGGGAATCATCGTGTTGGGTTTTTAACAATGTATGCAGTGGAGGTTTAAGTACCTGTGGCATCAAGGTCGCAAATGCAGGAGAAGTCTGTGTAACCGTAGCATTATTGATTTGGGCTCGTAGTCATACCTATTTTCGAAGTCTAAGTATCCATATGGGAGGTTAGCCTATATTAAAGCCAATGTGAGACAAGAGCTTGGGTTGTTTCCATGGTTAGAAAATTATGCGTGGTGTGGACGTAAAGCAAATGCCCTCCTCTGTCAAAAGTTTTTGCAAAATTGAAGGGCATGGACGTGATAAACTTTGTAACAAACCTCTTTCTTTTTATGAATTTGGAAATTGACTTAGGAAAAATTAGTTGGTACTTCATTTTTTGTCTCAAGCAGGAGAAACAATTGAACCTCATCAACGAGATTCGCATACCCTGTGTGGGATCTTATTTTCTATCTCTCATTGTACTTGTACCATTTATAACTTGCCCAATTAGTATCTCAAGGCTAAATTTTTATTTTATTTGGTTGGTAAAATGATCCTAGGCGATCTTTGTTACATTGGAAGCAAACTTTAGCAAATAAAAACCCTAACAATACATAGGAATTATCCTAATTCACCTACTTTGAGACTTTGGACTTTTCTTTGGAAAACACATTGCAAGTCGTGACCATTCTAATATCCCTATATAGAACCCAATACTCTTTGAACTTAAGAATACTAGTTGAGGCTAAAAGCCTAAGTTAGAGTGGTTGAAATTAAAAGAGGTTTCGTTGGGCTATGAAGTAATTAGAAAGTTCCTACGAGCTTAAGCAATTAATGAAAAATGATTAGAAGAAATATTATATCCAACAGTGGAAGGAAATGCATGAATTATGCAGAAAAAAAGAGGAAAGTGAAAAGAAAGTGGGTGAACCAAGAAAGGCAAAGTAGGCACAATAATGAGAGAAAAGAAGTGGCCAACATCAAAAGTGAAAAGAATGTGATGTAGAAGTTCATGGAGGGTTTAGCCTTGTTGTCCTAAATTTATATCCTAACCTACCCTAAACCTAAATTACTAGCTCAAAAAGTCCTTCATGATTCTAACCAAATATGCTCATTATAGTGGCGATTGAAAATAGGGGCAAGCCTATGGCATGTACTTGTTCGCATTGAGAGTTCTTTGGAGAGAGAATGTTTGCACTTAAATTCCTTGTTGCATGGTTGATAAATTTGTGTGTGAAATTTTACTTCTTGTGAGAAGGCATGTGATCAAGTTAAGGTGGGTGATTTTATCATCTTCCTAAAAATGAGACAAAGAGGAATACAATGTGGTTGAGGTCAAAAAGTGAGTAATTTCTAGAGCATTAGTAGTTTTCATATGGTTGCTCCTTAAAGTCTATTGCGTCCTTCAATATTCAGTTTTATGAGCGAAAGGTGTCATTAATATCATTTTGCCCATGTGTGCAGAGATTTTGTTGGTAGTAATCAAGATAAAGTCATCATGATCATTGGGTAATAGAATGTGGGCGTACAAGTGAAATTGTCTAGTGATAAGGAGTGGTGTTGCTTGAAACAAGCAAAGTTTTAAGCTGGGGGTGTTGATGAGTTGTTATTTTACAACTCATTTGCACTCAACATTCATGCACGTTACCCTGTTTCATATAAATAAATGAGGCATAATCATGATTTAATGCACTAATATCACATTTTACAGGAATAGAGTTGGTAAGATGGAAAGATGTGGATTAGAGCTAAAAGAGATCAAATGGAACCAATAGGGTACAGCTGAAGACCTGTAGTAGTCATCAGCCTCAGTTACCATGATCGTGGGCCATAGTCCATAGTCGCGGTCAGTCAAGAGGGTCAACAAAACTCGATCGAAGAGTATCACTGCGGTCCCGATAGTCACGATCGTGAACAACTTCATGTGATCATGGCTAAGCGAGAATGTTGCCCAGGGCAATTTTATAAATTCACTTGGCCGAATTCCAATCCTTATATATTCTAAAACCCTTTCTTCTTTGGGTATTACTTACTTGATGGACACTATTGAATTTGAAACAAGAACCCTAAATTGGGCAAGATTTGTAATTAACTTTGAAGGCTTGAATTTTTAGTATTTGTGAAGGATGAATGCTTTGAACAACCCATATGATGGTATATCTTTCTCTATTTTCTTCATGAGTAGTTAAATATTTTAGTCTTGGAATATGTTAAACTAATGTGTATTTGTTTGTGGGTGTTGATGTGTTTACATGATTTTTAGCCATTGATCATAGATTCCTTCATTTCTTGAGCTTAATAGTTGAAATTTGTTGGTGCAAACCCCAAATGTCCAAATGAATTTGATGGGTGAAAACCTCAAACTCTAGTTTTACGATCCTTGAAAGAGGGATGATGGTGAACCTTTGGGACCCCCAAAGCATCCTTGAAAAAGGGATATAGGGAGACAAAGTAATTGTGGACACTTAATTATGTCGTTTACTATCTTTTGAAATCATAGAAATAAGTGTACATGGAGTATAAGTCATATCACTGGCATCATTCTAGATATAGGGATGCCCGATTGAGGCTTTGGGTGACTATGAATGGCATACTTGTTAGGTGCTCGAAAGAGCTAATGGGTGAAATCTTTGAGGTTTGGTTGACAAACTAATCACAAAAACTTTTGACCTATCCTATCTGTTGGTCAACAACTAGATATCATGTTAAACCATCAATAACCTACATATTCTTTACCTTTAGGTAGACATAATTCGAAGATTTTTTTTTAAAATTGATTTAAATCAAAAGTGTTATTACGGTTTGTAGTGTGACTCAAAATTGATACATCCCAATTCATAATCAAACCCCTAATTTATATCACACGTTTCTTTTTGCGTTCACTTTGGGTGCCCTTTGTAGTTACTAGAGCCCCCATATGTCTTGAAGTTTAAATTCCACTCCTTTTTGGATTCAACCCCAACACAAATTGCGATATTGACAGTGACTGTCTTACCCCTAAAGAAATGGGAGTGAGTTTGGCTTTATCACCATGCATTTTATGCTCTTTTTCTTGAATCACAATCATGAAGCATAAATTATAATAACAACATACAATTTATGTGTAGAGATTATGCTAAGTCGTGATTGCGACATCTGAATGGCTGGTATGGGTGTAAATAGACCCCTTTGCCTGATTTTGCTTATTTTTCATCCCTTTCTTGAAAGAAAAAGACCCTAAAGTGTGAGATAAGGTGGGATTAAAGCTTGTAAATGATTTTGGGGGCTTGGATAACGATTATTCCATGATTTTCCTTCGAATTCACGGTAAGATTTCTTCAATTTCTTTATTAATTCTTAGAAATTAGTGCTTTGAGTTATTAAACTTTAAGGGCTGATTTGAGACATGATTTGTGCTTTATTTGTACTCAACTTTTAGGCACAACTTCCTTGTCCTTTGAGGGACCTCATGACAATTTTAATTTTTGGATTCCATTAGTAGACCCTGCAGGCCCTTTCTTAACCCAGTTTTGGCATGACCTATTATATGGAAATACGGGTCTCATTTGAATCTTAATGAAATGTAGATTACAATGTTGATAATGTAGTGGCATTTTGAGATCGTGGAGTGAAGATAGACATTTTGTGGGTGATTCAAGAATTTATGATTAGGCTTTAAGGTAGGATTCTGTCTACTTTTCTCCACAAGATGATTTGTTATATATGTTACATGTGAATGTGAATGTGAATGTTAAGAATGATTATTGGTAGAACACCGTGACTTAGTCTTGATTATTGATGTTTGGGGAATAAATGGGTGAAATATTTGTTATATTTCTATTTCTAGGATCCTATTGTCTTCTTCATAGATTGGGCTAATTAATAAAATGGTTATGATATGATGATAGATTTGGGATGTATATTAAGTGTTGGAAGCATGGTTGGCATGATTAACCTTTTGTGGGCAATTTTATTGATCTTGAAATCGTAATTTAGGTAGAGTTGACTTATTTGTCCTTGTTCTATGTGGAATTCCTATCTTATGGCTTGTGTACAATCTAGAATTCAATTTAGAAACCTTAGCCTAGTCCGGAATAACAATTTTCTAAATACAGATTTTGAGGATTAGGAAAGGGTTCCTTTGACCCACCTTAGTCCAAGACATGTATTTGCCCTTATGCACTAATTTATGCATGTTTGACATAGTGAGACTATTGAGCCTTTAGTATAAGGCTACCTTGTGAATCGGTTAATGATAATGATTTTTCTCGAATTATCATTGATGGCTTTAAATATGATATGGCTTACGAACTTGATTTATGATATGGTCCATTTACAAGCTCAATAATATAGGCATAGGCGTAGTAATTATATATGGGCTATAGATATAAGATGCCTTATAGATGTGATATGCCTCATAGTTATGATTCATGGCCTATTGATATATTATTCCTCCTAGATGTAAGATGTCTTATAGATGTGACATGCCTCATTGTTAATATTCATGACCTATTGATATATTATGCCTCCTCGATGTGAGATGACTTACAAATGTGATTTTCCTCATAGTTATGATTCGTGGCCTATTGATATATTATGCCTCCTAGATGTGAGATGCCTTATAAATATGCTATGTCTCATTGTTATGACTCATGTCCAGTTGACATACTATGCCTCCTAGATGTTAGATTCCTTATACATATAATATGCCATATAGATATGCTGTGGCTTATATATACGTAATGATGACTATTGATATTGGTATCGAATATGTATGTGGGCCTAACGTCGTGATTATGGTGTTATAATTATTTTGGATACATTATTGGGACCAAGGTTGTGTTATGATATCGGTTGGATATCCGGAAAGTATTTATCCTTGTAACAGATGTAGTTGTAGTTTATAGATATATTGATGCTTATGGTTACTTTTTTTGAATACTGGTGATTGCATGCATAGATTTGGTACGTTCGTGATCATTAAATCTGTAAATGATATTATTCAAACTAAAATATAATTTTATTACTATTTTTCCTTATGGGGTTAAGCCCACTTTTCAACTACAAAATGGATTTCTTCATAACAATAATTTTCTTAATGAATAACCTATGTGTAAGGAGATTGAAAATGATATTTTAAAGATTTGACAGAGGCAGATTCTAGTCTATGATTCTGATACCACTAATTATTTCAATCGTGAGAGATTTCAACCCTTTCTACAGTTTTATAATGATTTAGTCTTGAAGTTTATCCCAGACAATGTATATATAGATTTACACTCTTTTTATCCGCAGCTTAAGTACCTGCACATATTCTATATCTATATACACATCTCTTCGGTATAGGATGGAGGAGGAAGATATATTGATGATATAAATTTCAGGCAAAATCCGAAGGCAGATTATAGTATTGATGTTATATATATATATGTGTGTGTGTTGATGATTATGATGATATGCTTATATATCCGTCAACGTCAGAAGATGATTATGATGATTTTCTTATATACCTGGCAAGACCGGTGGATGATTATAATGACATGCTTATATACCCAGTTCAATTCTAGAGAATATTTATGATGTTGATTTTATATACCAAATTAAATTTTGAAGGATGATTATGATGATAATTGTTGTGATGATGATTATTATTTATTGATTACACTTACCGATTCGAGTCTAGGTATACATTATGGTATTTGGATTGATTATGATATTGTGGATTTTATTGGATTCATCTTTGCATATGCATTGCCTATCACTAGTATTCACCTATATCTGTCAGCCTTATGCAGGGTTGCATAGGTATGGGTGATGAGTATGACTTATGGTGTGTTGTAAGTTGATTGAACCTTTTGAGCCTAGGGCGATGAGGGTTTGTGACATGCTCAAATAGGTATTGTTTTTCTGGACTAGCCTATTACTTACGTTGTCATGGGTATTGTTATTATTATTGTTATGATCATTATTATGGCTAATTTGTTATGGATTGATTAACGATCCGATATCGAGATTTGAGATATGATTCTGGCTCTTCTATCTTATGATTTCATTATTATGTATAATTAACTCATGATTAGACGTACAGATTAGAAACCCTGAGTATTTTAGCATTAGTTCCTGCTATGATTATGAGGTCTTAAATGCTAGTATGATAATTTAGGTTGTACTTTGAGTTGTTCTTTTATAGATATATATATACACTACCTTAAAAACATAAACTCTCGAATTTTAAAGTGAAATTACACTACAAAATTTTAGTCCTATTGCCACTCTTGTAAAGTGTGACCTAAAATAGCAGAAAGTGTGACCTTTTATCAAAGGTGCACTTTCAGACATTAGGCAACACTTTTTTTAAGGGTGTCCTAAAGAGGCGTAGCCTTTGATCAAAGGTCATGCTTTTCAAGTGTTGCCATATCAGCTACATTTAAAAAGCGTGGCCATTAAGATTTAAAAGTCATGCTTTGCAGCTTGTCATTTGCAACACTTCTATTTGATAACACTACACTTACAAGTGATGCCTTTGTTTTGCTATTGGGCACGCTTCACAAGCGTAGCCTTTTGTAACACCTCTAAACAACACTTAAAAAGTGTTGTCTTTGTTCTACTATTATGCACGCTTCACAAGCGTAGCCTTTTATAGCACCTCTATAACAACACTTAAAAAACATGGCATTTTCTTTATTACTAGCCACACTTAAAAAATGTAGCCTTTTATACCTCCTCTATGACAGCACTAATAAAGTGTAAGCATGTTTTAACCACACTTCTGAAGTGTAACAATATTGCCTAAAATTTGATAGTTCAAGCCACATTTTACAGAAATTTAATTAGGCATATAAAATGTTAGTACGTAATTTCTAATTGAAAAATAATTATTTTGATCGAAATGTATACATCACTAAGCACATTACATAAACATACATATTTATATATAATCTCACACACCAATTAGCAAATAAAAAATTGAAGTGCATAGATTTGATTTTTTAAAAAAATGTCTTTTACATACTAATTAGAAAGCAACATAATAAAAATTTGCATCAAGCTTCAACAGAACCAAATGTATATAAACGTATATCAAAATATTTCAAAAATTCTTCATTATTCACTTCAATCTAGATCAAGTTGAGTTGTACTGCCCACCATTCAAATTTGATCCTACACATTCGAAATGAAACAAAGTAAGTAAAATTATGCTCAACAAATATAAAAATATATATTTACTTACTTGAGAAATTTTGCGCCACACGCTATCCTTCTCCCTAGCATGAAAGTCTGGTTTGCAAAAGATCAGAAAAGACAGTACCTCTCTAATAGGTTCTTACCAGTTGGACAGAAAGAGAAGCATATTAAAATATAAAGAGAACAATAAGAAACACTATTTTTTTTACAACAATCAGAAACGCTATTTTCTCAATAACAAAAAGTAATACCAGAAAATGAAGAATGCCAAGGTGACAAATCCACTCGACAGAAGGTCAGTTAAAGTACCTCTGACAACTTTATTTCCTCAATAAGGGCAGACCAGGCACGGAAGTTTAAAGAATTTGTCCTTACTTTGCTCCATAATCTTTCCTCTTCAGGAGATAAAACTGCCAACAAAAAATACAGCGAGTAATTTCACTACATGTTGATGCAGCTGACATTTAGGACAAAGTGACCAAAATTTTTTTTCAAACATACAACAACAACAACAAACCCAGTGTATTCCCACTTAGTGGGGTCTGGGGGGGTAAGATGTACGCAGTCCATACCTCTACCTCTGATGAAGTAGAAAGGCTGTTTCCGAAAGACCCCAGGCTCAAGTCACGAGATATCACACAAACACATAGTACAGCACAGAAGCAGATGACATAACATAGATACGGCACCCATAAGGAATATAAAACAGAGTAAAGCAGGAATGCAGGAATATAAAGCAGAGGAAAGCACACAGATTCGTAATAAACATGGAACACGGAACACGAAACACTGTTATAAACATAACAAACATATATACATATAATGAAAAATAATGTTAGCAAATATTACTTAAACTACTAGTATTGAC